>NC_037671.1:161096108-161396108 GCF_003255815.1 Theropithecus gelada
AAAAAAAAAAAAAAAAAAAAAAAAAAAAAGAAAACTCTCTCTTCAAAAGGTGGAGACTATGTTTCTCTTTGAGTGTGAGTCCCACCTAGTGACTTGCTTCTACTTAACAGAATGTGACAGAAACATCGGTGTGCAACTTCTGAGACTGGGTCATAAGAGACATTGTAGATTCCTCCTCATTCTCTCTTCCAGGTCACTCACTCTGGCAGAAGCCAGCAGAGCAAGGAGACAGATGAGGACATTCACCAATAACATGGAGTGGTCCATGTGTGGAGAAGCTGAGGCCACCTGCCCCCAGCCTTGTGTGTAAGCCACCTTCCAGCTCTGGTTGAGTCTTGAGATGACTGCAGCTCTAGTGGACAGCTTGACTGCAATCTCATGAGTGGTCCTGAGCAGGAACCACCCAGCTGCACTGCTGCCAAATTCCTGACCCAAGAATCCATGTGATATGAGAAATGTTTGTTGTTGTTTTATGCTGCTAATTCATTATGCAGCAATAGGTAATGAATACAACAGGTAATTTTGATGCAGGTGCTCTGAACACATTTTATGGAATGAACTCAGCCAATAAAAGCACTGAGAATTCACATGTTGTGGTTCTAACCATAGGCTTTTGGATGTATGATTTGAGATTTACATTTCTATTTCTGCTTCCACAGATTTTTTTCATGGCTATTATGATGCTCTATGGCCCTCCTCTCCTTTTCCATGGAAGCAAACACTGGACTCCTCCTTTCTCTACCATCTTCACCTGTCTTGAATCAGCTCCTCTTTCTTGCCCCACCCTGTATCTTCAAATCAATCTTAAGTAGAAAACTTTGGATGAAGACAATTTTCAACTAGAAATATTGAACTTCTAGCTCCAGGTGATTTTACATTTCTAAATAGCATTTGGTTACCCTGGCAGAGGTGAAAAACCAGTGTCTGGAAAAAATTCTGACTTCTGTCAAGCACACAGGCTATGCCAGGGGTCCTTAAACTCCAGGATGCACAGGAATAGTGTTGCCAGGTTTTTTTTTCTTTTTTTTTTTTTTTTAAACTATTTTTAAGCAACGCTAAGTTAAAATATTATACTTAAGGAAAGGTGTTAAACTTAACCTTAGAGTAAAATTTCCAAGTCTCCAATAAGAGAAGAAAAGGAAAACAAAAAAAGCTTCATCAAAGCAGTGCAGGAGAAAAAGAGACAGCACCTGCACCACAGGTGAGTTCGCTCTTACCAGGGCCAGCTTCTGGTTCAGCAGGTTTCCCCTCTTCAACTGTGGCTTCTTCTACCTTCACTAAAGGTGCTCTTCCCTTTAGTGAGGGCTCATTGGCAACTTTCTGAGGTTCCTTCTCAGGGTCTTTTTTCTCAGGCTCCACTCTGACTTCCCTCTTGACGGGGCGGATGTTGCCGGGGGATGGGGGCCGGACCTGAGCAGAAGCAGCTTTGACTGAGCCGGGTGGCAAGGAGGATGTCGGTCTGGGTGTGCCAGGCAAATGAGGAAGAGACTTGGACGGAAGCCTGGGCCACAAACAAACAAGGCAGACAGAAGGGGACACATGAGAATAGGCTTGCCAGAACCTACAACACGACTCGATGGAAGAGAATGCAGATATTTAGCTCAGTGTATTTGTTTTTTATGTGGTAGATGCAGAAATAGAGTTGCTTTAGGGAACCATTCCAATTTCTCTTTTTCCTTTCCTTTCCCGGAAGAATGTTATTCCCTAAGTCAAAGCCAAACAGCATGAGAAGAACAGTTCACTTTCAGAAGAGCGAGCTACTAATTCTCTAACATGGAACAACCCAGCCAGCCACTTATATTTCACTTACCAAAGTCGGGAGGGAGCTGGCGGTCTTGCTTTGGGATTAGATGGAGATATAGCCCTTCGGGTGCCAGATGTGAGGAAGGGTACATTTTCTCTCTCTCTCTCTTTTTTATAGCCCTAAGTTCAGAGAAACTCAATAGTTAGATTTTTCCATGAGCGAGGCAACCACACTCACAATACTCAACAGTGGAGCTAGAAACCATTGAATGCCTTTTAAGGAATTTTCTCAGCTATGTCACATATACCCATTCCATCTCAACAAAAGGCCCTTGTTAGCTTAACACTGAACAGTATAACTGAATTAACACAATGTGACACTAATAAGGTGGTTCCGGATGTGTGATCTGGAGTCATGTTTGTCAAAAAGCATATGTATATACATACTTTTAGAAAGAACCTATACTTTGTGTCTAAAATTCATTACCTGAAGCAAAACCTCCCAATCAGGTTTATCCCACACAAATGTCAAATGTTACTTCCATTTTTAAAAAACTTTGAATTAAAACACATCTTTTTCTTTTTAATTCTTAGCATTTTCCCCCCCAAACATACAGTATCTCAGTCTTTAAAAAAAATTATATGCCTGCTATATTAGATATAAACTCATTTTTCTTTTATATTGATGTTTTATAATGGAATCAAGTCCTTCCTCACCTAGTGTCCTCTTGCAGCAATAGATAACGGATACAATAAGTGATTCTGAAGAAAAGTCAGGTTTACAGTGAGGAATTTCAGCTATTTATTTATTTTTTTTGCTCTTCCTTACCAGGAATAAACTGAAATCTGAAGGTGGGCCAAAACATCACGCCTCCCTGACTGCCAACTAGGAATTCAGCTAGAGAGATGACACTTTCCTCAGTCAAAATGGGCAAAGGGAAGCCAAGAGAAGTGTTCTACTACTCTAAAGTCAATCGAGACCAAAACAAACAAAAATTGTACAGAGCAAAACAGACCCTTTCCAAGTATCTGAAACCTGACAATGGTAGGAGGGGCACGTGCTGGAAGCACCTAGGTGAACACCTGTCAGGAGGGCAGACTGCAAGCATGCATGGGAAGGGGCAGAGTATTATCTAGCCCCAGGTGACATGAACTAGTAGTGCACTTTTTCTTCTCTCCTTTTCTGCCTGGCTCAAGCATCAGTTCCTCTCTTCCTTCCTTTCCCTTTTATTCCCCTCAGTGTCCCTTTTAATTGCTTCCCTCCATTTTCCTTAATAGCACCCTAGTTGATGGACTGGGTTATCAGAGAAGCAAAAACATCTAAGTGTCAAATAATGCTCATTGTCTCCCTGGGATTTCTAAACAGAAAAAATGAAGAAAGAGGCAGAGAAGAGCTTCACAAGTGTGTGCCAGCTCTCCATCATTTCCAGCTGCTCAATCACCATTTCTCCCATTTTAGTCCCCAGAAGTAGGAGGTGGGGCCTCACAGAGCTGCTGTGGGCTTTGGGTATCAAAAGTTGCAGCCACCATATGGGGTGCTGCTGGCTGGTGTACAGGGTGGCAGGCCCAGGGCTTTTCCCAGGGGAGACTGGGGTTAAGCACCTCAAGTAGCCCTTCTTTTTCTTTTTCTCAAAACATTTTGATTTGGCTGAAATCAGATCAATGGGTGATCTAAATGGGAAAAAGGCTCAAGAGGGACAATTTTTGATGTGGCGGGGGGGTTGGGGATTATTATCTGTGCCTTGATAATACAGGGATCAGGGAATGAACCTATATAAAGGTACATAATCCTAGGATTACAGTGCCTTTGAACCAATTGTTTCTTTCTTTTTCAAAAGTGATCTCCTTTAATCACCTAGGGGTAGGTGAGCAGAGGAGGAATGGTTTGGAAAAACACTCAATACTTAACACCCTCCCAACCAGGGAGTTTTTTTCTTTTCTTTTTTAACTCTTTCAGTCCTTTTGTTACTCTTATATCCAACCACCCATTTGGGTACCAGACATGTAAAGGCACTCCTGATTCTCATCCTGATCTGAGTTAATAGCCCACCATCTATACAATCATCTTTCCTATTAATACTTTCCACAATGCTGAGAGGGAGCACATGCTCAGCAAGTCAATGGCCTGGGCAACATATCAGTAGGAAAAAGACTTTAATTTTGTAATTAAGGTAGTTTAGAATACAGTATAAATATCCTCCAAGAGAGACGATTCACTGACAGATACTTTAAGGCAGTGCTGTTTAATAGAACTTTCTGATACGATGATGTTCTAAATCTAGCCACTAACCACATTTGCCTATTTGAATTTAAATCTAAATTAATTCAAATTAAGTAAAATAGAAAAGGAAATTTGAAAAACAACTCCATTTCCTATAACATCCAAAGGAATAAAGCACTTAGGAATGAACTTAACAGAGGAGGCTAAAGACCTGCATACTGAAAACTAGAAGATAGTGCTGAAAGAAATTAAAGACAACACAAATAAACGGAAGGAAGTCCTGTGTGCAGGGATTAGAAGATTTAATACTGTTAGGATGTCACTACTACCAAAAGCGATCCACAGATTCCATGCATTCCCTATTGAAATCCCAATATAATTTTTATTTTTGTAGAAATATAAAAATTCGACCCAAAATTCACAGAAAATTTCAAAGGACCCTGAAGAACCAAAATAATCTTGAAGAAGAACAAAGTCAGAGTTCTTACATTTCCTGATTTCACAACATATTACAGGTTGAGTATCCCTTATCCAAAATGATTGGGATTACAGTGTGTCAGATTTCAGATTTTGGAATACTTGCATTAACACTTACTGCTTTAGCAGCCTTAATTCATAAAACTGGAAATCTGAGATGCTCCAATGAGCATCTCCTTTGAGTGTCATGTTGGTATTCGAAAAGTTTCACATTTTGGAGCATTCTGTATTTTGTTTTTTTGAATTAGAGATACTCAATTGGTAAAAAGCTACAGTGATCAGTACTGTGGTAATGGTATCAAGACATATAGATATATGGGACTGGGCACTACAGCTCATGTCTGTAATCCCAGCATTTGGGGAGGTCGAGGTGGGTGGGTCACTTGAGGTCAGGAGTTCAAGACCAGCCTGGCCTACATGGTGAAACCCTGTCTCTACTAAAAATATATAAATTAGATGGGCGTGGTAGTGCATGCCTGTAGTCCCAGCTATTCAGAGGGCTGGGGCATAAGAATCACTTGGGCCTGGGAGGCGGAGGTTGCAGTGAGCTGAGATTGCGCCACTGCACTCCAGCATGGGTGACAGAGTGAGACTGTCTCAAAACAAAACAAAACAAAACAAAACAAAAAGATACATAGATCAATGGAATAGAGTCCAGAGCCCAGAAACAAACCCTTGTGTTTATGGTCAAATGCTAACACCACTCAATGAAACAAGGACATTCTCTTCAACAAATGATGCAGGGAAAACTGGATATCCAAATGCAAAAGAATGAAGCTGGATTCCTACCTTATAAAATATACAAAAGTTAACTCAAAACGGAGTAAAGACTTAAATGCAAGACTTAAAGCTATAAAACCTCTAGAAGAAAATGTAAGTGAAAAGCTTCACGACACTGTGTTTGGTACTGATTTCCTGGATATAACACCAAAAGCACAGGCAATGAAGTAACAGTAAACAAATGGGACAACATAAAACTTAAACACTTCTATATATCAAAGGAAACAATCAATAGAGTAAAAAGGCAACCTATGGAATAGGAGAAAGTATTTGCAAGTCATATATTTAATAAGGGGTTACTACCAGAATATATAAATAACTCTACAATTCAACAATAACAAAACAACCCCATTAAAAAATAGGCAAAGAACTTGAATAGCCATTTTTCTAACGATGCCATATGAAAAGCCAACAAGCATATGCAAATACGTTCATCATCACTGATCATTAAATAAATGCAAACCAAAACTACAAACCATCACCTCACATTCCTTAAGATGGCTGTTATCAAAAAACAAGATCACGACTGTTGGCGAGAATGTGGAGATACAGAAATCTTTGTGCACTGTTAGTAGAAATGTAAAATGATACAGCTGCTGTGGAAAATGGCATAGAGGCTCCTCAAAAAATTGAAAATAGGATTACTATATGATCCGGCAATCTCTATATATCAAGAGAAATTGAAAGAAGGATCTCTAGAGATATCTATATTCCTATGTTCATAGCAGTGTTATTCACAATAGCCACGAGGTGAAAGCAACCCAGATGTTCACCAATACATGAAATGATAAACAAAATGTGGTATACAAATATAATGGAATATTATTCAGCCCTAAAAAGGAAGGAAATTCTGACATATGTTATAACAAGGATGAACCTTGAGAACATTATGCTAAGTGAAATAAGCCAGGCACAAAAATTCAAACACTGCATGATTTCACTTTTATGTGGTCTCTAAAGTAGCTAAATTCACAGAAACAGAAATTAAAACAGTGACTGCCAGGGGCTGAGGGGAGGGAGAAATGGGGAGTTGTTTGATGGGTATACAGTTTGAGTTTTTCAGGACTTAAAAAGTTCTGGACATTGGTAGCACTGCAATATGAATATACTTAACACTGCTGAACTTTAGAATGGTTAAAATGGTAAATTTTATGTTATTTTTATTTATTTTTTTAATCACAACTAAACATTTTTTAAAAACTTAAAATTCAACTTGTCAGTTTCACTAGCCCCTTTCCAAGTGCTCACCACTGTGGCCAGTCACTACTGAATTCCACAGTGCAGCTCCAGGATATAAATGACTCTGAGTCATTTTCTGGCAGTATTTGCCTAAATACTTGGTTGTAAAGAGGTAAAAAGACAGCTACTTGATTAAATAGAGAAAGACGAAGGTAATAAAAACAAAACAAACCAAGGCTCTGGATCATGTGATGACACATCTTTCATTTAACTTGTCAGCCACAGGTGGCCCTCAACCTTCTCTCAAGCAGTGTTAATTTTTGTTTTTACCCAGAACAAGATATTTTTTCCATGGTGAATGCTCTTTTCCCCTGCCCAGTGAGTACCCCCAACTTTGGGGCCAAGCTGTTCTGTTTAACTATGGCTTTTTGTCTGCAGTTAAGGAGAATCTCTGAAACACTAATAAACTAAAACTTCCCAGACATCAAAGATTGTTTCACCTGTGGCTTAGAGGGTTGGAGGCCTGACTCAATCATGAATCAAACACAGATTCCAGAAAGGCTGATGGAGCTTGAAAGAAAAACAGGGTGTAGGCAAAGCCATCAAGCTCTCACAACCCTGAATTATCCTTTAAGCAAAATCCTTTTAAGTGTCCATCAGGTTTATAAATCTGAATTGCTCTGGGAAGTTACGATTTTAAGAAATTGTTTCAGCCTTTCATTAAAAGGGTCATACTGTTATCTTGGAGAGAGGCAATGAGATCTTCTAGTTGACTGGTGAATCCTTTAAGACTAAAGTACAATGTCTAAAGACCACAGAATAAGGTTTGTATCTTTCAACTGATACCAAATAAACACAGGATTTAAAACAAAGAAGAAGAAAGATTCCTGGAGACATACAAATTACCTCATTGCATTTATAGCATGGTGAAAATTAACATTACCTCAGCCCGTAATAACAAGTACAAATTATATTTTTCACTTACAAAATCTGAGCTTATAGCACAGCCTAACAGCCTTTTAAGAATTAGTGATTTAGTAAATGACTAATGTTTTCAAAATGCTTTTTTGACTATATTTTAAGATCCCTTGACAGGGCCTTGACAGGGATTAGCCAAGCAGGATAAAAATTCTTTATCTTGCTTTTGAGTGAACCACATTTAGAGTTCAGCCAGCTTCTGGATATGGTTGGAATAAAATGCCAAGGCACTGGTCCAAGCCCACTTCCCCTTCAAAGGCCATTTGGTTTTCCTACTTTCAAAAATGAAAGTATTCTGGCATTGCACTTATGTGTATGGACGCTCCAGCAGGGTAGGGCATCCACTCATATATGCTTGAACAAAGAACAGCTTTTGTCTTCAAATTCAAATGTTTAGGGAGAGGAAAATCCCCAAGTGAAGAGGAAGTGAGGGGACACTACTGCCCAGCCAGCCAGATTCATGATCAATGGGAGAGATGGGATGGTGGATGTCGCGGTCTCCCCCTCTTAGGCCCACACCGCACCTCAGGGTTGTGTCCAGTCTGCACAGGAACAGCACTGGCTCCCAGACTTGCCCAGCTGCTCCCAACAGCTACTCACCGCTATGCCATGAACGGTCCTCCTGCGAGAAGAGCCCTCAGGTGGTGTTACAAAGAGTTTTGGTCGATCCATCGAATTTCTAGAGTGTGCAGCTTTGTAGGGCATGATGATGGGGCTGCAAGATGCTGAACGAGGACAAATGGGGATAACTAGGGTGCAGGTGATTGGTTTTACACACAAGAGTGCCAGAAGAGCAGTTGAAGAAAGCCAAAAGCAGGTTCAGGAAAAGGAGCAAAGCAGAGATAGAGAGAAAAGTAGGAAGAAGATGTTATTACCTAAAGGTGCCCAGAACCATCATACTCAACTGTCCTTACAGTCCTATGAATTTATGATGAGTCCAAAAGGAAGGCATGTCCACGTAAAAAATCTGAAATATATTGTTAGCTCTTTGGCTCTTTAAATACTAATGAAAGATGTAGAAGTAATCCAGTAGTTATGGAGAGCAATGGTCTTATATTCCTATTAGCTGATGGTTCTGGAAAAAACACTACATTAGTGATAAAAGATAATTTTTATGTAAAGAGTTTATAACCAGACTTTTCCTAAATTAGCTTTAAGATGGAATAAAAGGTGGAAAGAGAGGAAGCGTGCAAGCAGGCAAGCAAGATATACTACAACTGTTTCAGGATTCAAGTTCAACAGCCAGCAGGGGAAAACAGCAACCAAACTTAAAAAATGTTAAGTGAACAAGTCTTACCAGGTGTTAAGACTTGTCACAAGGATAAGTAATACTTTTCCAGGAAAATATTCTGTACATGTCTTATTTATTTATAGGTAAACCAAATGCATGCTTCTGGGTTTTCCCAAAAGCCAAGGCATTTGATGGTTCATAGGAAGCAGCATTAGAACATATGGGGAGATTAGCTATATCTATTTAAAATGTTGAATAGAACAGAAATATGTTAGATCCGCCAAATGTAAGGTTGAACCATGAAGAACTTTTACAGTTTTACTCAAGATGGAATGTTTTATGAAAAACCACATAGCTTCTGACCATTTACCTTCCAAGGAACACTGTTATGAATCAAGTTATTGTGAACAACAGTGGGTTTAAGGAAATTCATATAACACTGCATAGGTATCAAAAGTGTGAGTATTCAGGTTCTAAGGTCCATTTTCAGATCTCATTCAGAAATTTTATTTCCTAGCAAAAATAAGACAAACACAATTATAGAGAATACTATGTATTTGGACATGGTTATAAAAGGACTTCTCAACTGTAGGCTTTGTAGCAACCCTTTAAAGAAACCACTATGACAGCTGAATGTAAGAGGATTAATAAATTAAAAACTCAAAAGTTCACAAGACAAATTTGGGGTGATCTTAACTTCACAATTATAGAGTTGAAAAAAGATTTGCTATTTGGGTTTAATTTACAGACAGAAAGTCAATCAGATTGCATCTTTATTAATGTGCTCTTTCATTAAATGCCTGGCAGTATCTTCTGGCTATCACTGCATGGTTTTGTTCTGTTTTGAGATAGGATCTCACTCTGTTGCCCAGGCTGGGATGCAGTGGCACGATCTCATCTTGGCTCACTGCAGCCTTGACAGTGAATAGACTGGAAACTGCACTCTCTTTTCCCATCACTTGAAAACAGAATTCTGTTTCTTCAGGATAAACTAAAACACTTTTTCATTTCTTCAGTTTTCCTTAAAATAATATATGTATGTCTTAATTGGAAACTGATATAAAGCTTTACTTCCAACCTTAATGGAGAAGGAAGGATTTGTATTGTGAAGGAGGGAATCTCTTTGTCATTTTGCCTGTGATCACAGGAAAAACTCTTCGAAAATAATCTTTTCTCAAGTGCCACAACAAGGCATTTGCATTTTCTAGACAAGAAAGAGTTCACTAATGCAAAATTCTTCCAAGTCAATCAAATGCATTTAAGGAATAACATCCTGGCACAAGGCACTTCTGGGGATTAATAATCGGGGTAGGGGAGGCACGCACTGCCCAGGGTGGAGCCAGAGGCCATTCACCTTGCTCAAGGATCAAGAAACCCTAGAAAACAGCTCTGCTTGGAGGCCATGGGTCTGACACTGAAAAAGGAATGAAGTACGGAAATATGATTTCTTTTCCCTCAAGTGGAAAATAATTTCATGAAGTATATATGGAGCATTTCCTGAGGCTATCATGGATGTAAGCCAATATCACCAGGCCTCTGGTTTATTCTTTATTTTAGTGTTGACGTGATACTAAATATGGGTTGAAAATATCCTTAAATCTAGCTAGTATAGTCCATAGAAAAACATCCTCAAATTTAGTCCAAAGAACATCTTTTGGCTAAAATAAACATAAATTTCTTGTAAGGGTATTGGATTTCATGGAATTCATTGCTGCACTGAATAGCAAGTACTGAAAAACCTGAAATCTTCAAATCAATTATTTGAATAATCTGCCCTTCTGAAGAAATAGTAAGAATAATATATAGTTACTTTTTCCCAGAGTACACTTCATATCCCAAGTAGTTAATTAAACGTGAACACTGTCTCATGAAAATGTCTTTGAGAAAGTCTCCCACAGTATATGTACTTCATCCTACTCTTGGTCATAAGTATGCATTAATTTCACTCATTCAGGATTTTCTGTATGAAATAATGGGTGCAGAGAAAAGATAATGCAGGTCAAGTGGTTGAAATGTAGCACAGCAAAAAGAAAAACGGCATAATATGATAATATGATACTAGCATTTACTGAGGGCCTACTATGTGCAGGTACTAGTCCAAGCATTGTACACACATTATTTAATCCTGAGCTCTAATAATCACTTGTATTTTGAATGTCCTGGGGAAAAAAAGTATAGAAAAGTCAACCCAAAGCAGTGGCTGCAAATGAGAGGTGTGAGACTGGGAGTTCCAGCTCTCAACTACTCTATTGTCTGTGCAGGGAGTTTACAATCACTGTACATCCCAGGGCTAAGAGTAGCTGTTTAATCTGCTGATGTAACCCAGCACAGGACATATTATAGGTTACCTTCTTGCCAGTAGCAATTAGGAATATGATGAGGTCAAAGAATAACACTAAAATGGGAAAACATGAAAGAATAATCAAGGACAATAGATGAAAAATAAAAATGATGGAAAATGTGGTTTTGACAAGATAATTGGAAGAGATGTTTGCATATATACTTCCAAATGAAAATTTAAAAAAACCCCAGGAATTCTGGTTCATTAAACATAAGCTGTATCGATGAAATCGGTGACAATGAAGCAGGCAATGTATTGACAAAACAGGCAGCTCAAGTAAAGGCTACGCACTCTTTCACACTGAAACAAATTACAGAAACATATCAACTTGTGACAAGGAGAATGGAAATGTGTCAAAATAAAGAGCCGGTTTGCAGATAAAAAAGCACCTTGGTTGAGCATAACAACAAAGAAGGGGAGAAGATGGGCAAGTAGAATGGCTGGAAAATGAGGAAACGGTATTGGAAAAGATTAGATGGAGAGTGAAAGAAGTGACAAGAGTTAGTGATGACAAAAGTAGTACAGCTGATTTCCCAGCTGTGAGGCAGGAAACAGCATACAAGGGGAGATTCAGAAGCATGACAGTCATAAACCAGCTAAATGCTAGAAAATACAACTGAAAAGCGTTTTTGTTTGTTTGTTTGTTTTGAGACGGAGTCTCACTCTGTCGCCCAGGCTGGAGTGCAGTGGCGCGATCTCGGCTCACTGCAAGCTCTGCTTCCTGGGTTCACGCCATTCTTCTGCCTCAGCCTCCCGAGTAGCTGGGACTACAGGTGCCCGCCACCTCGCCTGGCTACTGTTTTGTACTTTTAGTAGAGACAGGGTTTCACTGTGTTAGCCAGGATGCTGTCGATCTCCTGACCTTGGGATCTGCCCGCCTCGGCCTCCCAAAGTGCTGGGATTACAGGCGTGAGCCACTGTGCCCGGCCTGAAAAGCGGTTTAAAAGCTTTTCAATTAGCTAAAGAAAAACTCATGACTTGTAGAAAAGTGTGAAATTCATAGGCATAGAAAAAATAATGAAATAAGCTGTACTTTCTCCTCCAGGAAAACCTCAGATGCAATGTGATGGCTCTTACAGGAGTGTGGACTTTACGGAGAACACACAACACTGTGGTTCAGCTAGCGGACTGCACAGCTGCACATAAAGCATCACTCAGGGCATTGAGGATGGAGGGGTAAGAACATTTATGATCCTGTCTACCCATTTTCTAAGTGGCTTTGGTTTAAGTCACTTATTGTCGCTGCACTTGGTTTCCATAAGAAGGTGGTGGGAATGCCCACACTCGCCTTCGTGACTATCTCCCTGGGGTACTATGAGATTTAGACTGAGATTCATTCACTCATTGGGCACTGCAGATGAAAGACACCATAAAACCACCAGCAATTATTACTTAAAAGTAGGCTAATGAACATGGAAAGGCTTGCAAGGGCAAAGCGCTTTTAAAGTACCAAAGATGAGAGCTACTAGACTGTTTATATAAATACACCAACTGTCCCCGAAGATATTTGGGAAAACCTAAATCAACTCACCAGGAGACATCTGTTACCCAATGCCTAACATGTACCTTCCTTATCAACTAGATGTAGGCTCCACACTAACTTCTCATTATCATTAAATTAACTGGCTAATTCAGGTACGTTTTGCATTTCAAAAAAGTAGGAGTTATAACCAATCATCATAACTGGTACTAAGCATGTTTCATATAAATTTCAAAGACTGTAAGAAACAAGGATATTACAATTAGCCTACTCCACAACTCTGAGAGTTCTGGAAGGGTACGATTCCTAGATTACATATAAAAGACTGGCACAGGGAGAAGTAGCTGTGCCACAGCCACATTATGAAACGCTATGCTGAAATAACAGACTTGCACTTTGATTTTATTCCCAAGTCCATATATTAGTATTGCATGTTAAATTATTTCTACCTTGGATCATCTGCTCAGAGACAGAGGCAGAAGGAAAGGCAGGGAAGGAATACTTTCTTCGGGTCATGTTATGAACAGAGAGAAGCCTCTGAAGCCATCGGAGCCCAGGGAGGGGCTTCGTCAGCCTGCCTGGCGTCTGATGTCCAGATAAGATGCTAAGGCAGATGCCCAGAGGAAACAATGCCAGGGGTATGAAACCAACACCGACAGACATTTCCACCGGGGGAAGAGAGAAGCGCACTTTAGGAAAAAGTGAGATGTGATTAGATGAATATGCTTCAAAGGGAGGACTTGACTTCATAGGGAAAGTTCCACCTGGACAGTTTTACCTGCTTCTCCAGATAAGGCAGCTGTGCTTTTACTTCTGGCCAGGAACGAATGTGTGGGCGTCAGGAGTCTGTTAACAACGCTGCTCTCCCATGGGCTGAGCTGCAGGCGGCGAGCTAAACGTCACCACATAAGCAAGATGTTAGAAGCATTCTTTTCAGAGTCAAGAGGGCATAATACATCGTACCTATCGCTTCCATACGCTGGGCCTTCACAGGACCAGGCTCTGCAGGGAGGACGGCAGGCCAAGAATCAGGGCAACAGGACCCCTGTCCAGAGGGAGCAGTTATTCCACCAGGTTGCTTTTCTTCAAGACGTTAAGTTTGTAGCAGGTTCTAAATTAGTTTTACAGACGCAAATTTTGCTAACCACCCTCTTTTACTACTCAACCGGCAATAAAACAAAAATATCATTTCAGCTATTATTTGGGTATGTGTCTATAACTCCAGAGTGGTACTATCTGATGGGCATTGGGATGGACAGTAGACTGATGGCACACACCTTAGCCAGAAGGTTTCCTAAGTACCTTGAATAATAAACCCCAATAGAGGCACTGGCAGGTTAATGAAAGACGAGTCAAATAAAAGACAGAAAGGGGCCCCAATAAATTACGCTAGATCTCCATGAATTGCTACTTTGGCCATGGGGGTATGTATGTGGGAATTAGATATCATAAAATGAAAGAAGACTCATGCAAAGTTCTGTATGGGAATCCTTTTGAGCTTTTCATTTGGCAAGCCAGGTTCTTTCAGGTCCCTCTTTGGCAATAATATAAAAAATTTGGCCAAGGACAAGGCTAAGGCTGAAGCAAGATAAAATTAAACAGAAAAGCCAAAATCCAATATAAATATAATCCTAGAGATTGCTAGTGGATGCCTAAGAAGTCTAGAAAACAAATTTAACATAACACAAAGATGTACGGTCCCAAATTACATTGCAGCTTTGCAAGGTCATAGTTAGGAAATTGATACCAATTATAAATTAATTACTTTGCTTATATGGTTAGCTTCCAGTGATGGCTCATGAAACGATAGAAGCTATTTTCCAAAAATATCAGTAAAGCTGGCAAAATTCTACAAATATCACGGAAGTGATTACATATCTTTATTTTAGGACACATTCCTGTCACTCTTAAAAGTTTTTTTGTTTGTTATTTTAAAATTTTATTTATTGTTTGTTTTTAAGACAGGCGTCTTGCCATGTTGCTCAGGCTGATTTTGAACTCCTGGGCTCAAGCGATTCTTCTTCCTCAGCTTCCCAAGTAGCTGGGTTTACAGGTGCATGCCACTATGTCTGGATTAAAAGTCTTTAAAACTGTCTGCACCTGAAAAGGCTGCTTCTGTTCCACTCCACAAACAGCAGGTGCAAGTCTCCTTTGCCTCTGGGGCAGTGTTCTATATAACTATCGTATATATATCATATTTTACGTGAATGGCATTTAAATGCTAGGAAATTAGTTTTAGTTAATAAAAGCCATATACTGCTAAACATTGTCTTAAAAATAGTTGCTTCTATTTGGAATGAAGTATCAACTTCCAATAAGTACCTTAACTATGTGACTAATTTAAAAGAGTAGCTATTTTGATCAGGCGCTGGTGAATTTAAGAATTAGTGAACTGTTTGTTAGAGTTTGCTTATTAGAAGAGTTTTCATGGTTAAATTAAATATTATCTGACATTAAGACATTAATTAAAAAGATGTTATAAAAACTACTGCAATAGTTACAATTAGAAAGCACCGTGGGCTAAGTACTATCATAAGCTATGTATGGCAGTGTGACTATAACAACAGAATAGAATACAATCTAAAATTAGAATACATTTACAGGGTAAAATCAATGGGGAAAAGGTGATTAGGATTAACTGAAAATCTTCAACAGAACTATTTTCAAGAGATGAGAAAGGGAAGAAATTTAAATTCTTCCTTTTCTTAGAAAAACTGTACGATGACTGTGGCTTACAACCGCAGAGATGGGTTGTCATGGAAAAGATAAGTCTCCTTTCTCCATTAAGAAGTTCATTTACTTTATTTCCATGAATCTGAAGGCATCGACCAAAAATTTTATCTGTTTTTAAATGGGTTTTTAATCAAATGATTAAAAACCCATTTTAACCTGTGTGTAAAGCAAATCCAGAGAGATTTGTTTTATATCTCCTGATACTCTGAACTAAACATATTGCTAGGAGAAACACATTTCTACTTCCACCACATTCATAACTATGCCTTGACCAAGATGGAGATAGAGCGTCCATAAGATAACTTTTTAGTAAAGGTTAATAAAGGAGAATTGGTGTATTGTTGTTGTTGTTTGGTTTGTTTTTTTGTTTGTTTTTTTCACCTAGAGGGGCCTGATTTTAAGAGTACCAAAACTGAAGGGAGAGATATTAACTCTCCTTTGAGTTTTGAGAGGCAAACTCAAAGGCCTCTGGAGGCCATGCAAGTTAACATAAATAAATGATTGGGGCTAAACAAACTTTATGGATACCTGCCTTACCACTTCCTCCCATAAGCGTGGCATCACTATTCCATTTCAGGTAATAGGTGCCAAGAAGAAATTAGACACATGTTGCCAGGTCCTGATTTTTTCATTAGAAGTAGAAAACTGAAATGTTATATGAAGTATTCTATATTTTAAGTGTTGGCAATTAATTCTAATTAAAACAAGAACAAACAGCACTGCTCAGGTAAAACAGAACAAGCCTGTGACAGGATTTAGCTCGAGGTCTACCTCTGAATCCTATGATGAAGATTCTGGAAAAAAAAAATATATTGGTGGATTTTAAGCAAAGAGCAGGCAATTTCATTCTTACTCTTTTCCAACTTCATAACGTTCTTTCTTGAAAAAAGTTGGTTAAGCAGATTTAAGTTAGCTTAAAGATAATAATATATACTTTTAATGTAAAAATTTCCAGTGGCAATGTTCTGTTCCAGCAATTACAGAAACCTTTCATAATCAGAGGTTTCCTTTAACCAAAGTAATCTCATCACTCCATGTAATACTATATTCAGATGTAATAATTAAAATATTTAAAAACTGACAAGGCACAGACACTACACTAATGACTGGCTTCCCTTGGCTTTGGAGGGCCTGGGGAAGCACATCTTGGGAAAGTGATACGGAAATATTTCAGTATTTCTAATAACTAGTAGAGTTGTTTGGATACATTCCAGCAGAACATGAGCCCTGATGGTATCGGAGCCTCAATTTAGTCTCAGCTGTAAGGCCTATGCCTTAGGACTGAGAAAGCTCAAACAATCTAATAATGACGTATATACCTGCTTGACATATTTGTCTATAAGCTCCTCTAATTTAACAATCTCGTAAGAATGCTTTCTGATGAGATAATAAAGCATAACCAACTTTTAAAAATAGCAGGAAAGAACTAATGGAATTACTTAAATTTCTTTTATTTATTTTTAATTATTTTCTTTTCGAGATAGGATCTCACTCTATTGCCTAGGTTGGAGTACAGTGGTACAATCACAGCTCACCATAGTCTTGACTTCCCAAGGCTTAGGTGATCCCCCTGCCTCAGCCCCCTGAGTACCTGGGACTACAGGTGCACACCATCAAGCTTGGCTAATTTTTGTATTTTTAGTAGAGATGGGATTTTGCCATGGTGGCCAGGCTGGTCTCAAACTCCTGGGCTCAAGTGATTCACCCGCGTTGGCCTCCCAAAGTGCTGGAATTACAGGTGTGAGCCACTGCACCTGGCCTTAAATTTCTAAATGAGATAAATTTAAATTCAGATGAAGGTTTAAAATTCTCACTAAAATAAAAGGCCTAAGCCTTTTAGGGTTCTACTGAGGGCTTAAGTTAAAAAGAAAACAATTCCTTCCTAGACAAGACATGGGAGCCCCTTCAGGCTGACCTGGCCTGTTAGACCAGGAACTGATTGACAGTTCTTTGGTAAGGAGGCAGAGAAGCAGAACTCTCAAATCTAATGTTCTCCCTCTTGTCCTATTATTTCTGCTTAGTATTCTATTTTCTGGGCCTCTACCATGATTCACAGGGCAGTTTTCTGGCCCCACCTATGAATTGGTTATTGAACTTCCCTTAACCCTGATGTCCTATGTCCTAATTCTCTACTCCTTACCACTTCTAACCACACACACACACACACACAGAGAGAGAGAGAATGCATGGAGTCAGAGTCAATTTAAGAAAGGACACCCATGAAGGTGAGAACTGAGGATGCAGTGTGGCAGTCACATGGGTGAGGAGTTGCCCATCTGCAACAATTAGCCTGTAGGACATTAAAGACAGGCTCACAATCTCTTAGGGACTCTATCACCCCAACTAGAGTAGGTGATCTATCCAGTAGATCTTTCTTAGTTCCAAGATTCTACTGCCTTAAGAAGGTCTATCGTGCAGAGAGTCTAGAACACATCTTTCTAATTGATACAGACAATTCAATGTCATTCCACAGCATGGACAGAATATTGCCATGTTTGCTGTCCAGCTCCCTACTCCCACCCTTACCCTAATTTCAGCTATGGGATTGTAAAAGATAATAAAGTTTTAAAGAAGTGTTAAACACTAATTATAGTTTGTCTCAGATCCAGATTCACAAAAGTATGAAACTAAAGTGCTAAGTGACCAACTGCAAAGAAAAGATGAATAGACAACTGTAAGAATAACATTCACATGCTGTATCTTGTCTTATATTTAGGGAATAGGTTTGAAAATAAAGGATATTTATGAAAGAAATTTAAATTCATAATATTTATGAAAGGCTCCTAATTTGACTACACGTCTAATATTGATGGTTTAGGCAAATTAGGTTAAAAAAACAAAAAGAAATGGTTTTGGTTAAAAGACAAGAAAGGAAAGTTGTTCAAACATTTACTATTTTAAGAGATTAGTTATAAAATAACGCCAACAGTCACAGAATATTGTACATTACAATGACACCACAACTTTTATACAATACAAAATATATAAATATACATACACACATACAGAACATGCACACATTACATTTTTTAAAGATTATAAACACTGAAACTTTCCCAATCAGTTTCTTAATAAAGTACTCATAGTAACCACAATTGTTTACTTTTAAAGAGTATGGGCTTCATATTGCACAATTCTTTGGTTTTATTTAAAATCATCTTAGTTATGTAAAAACAAGCAGCTTATCTTAAAAGCTTGATTTTTTTCATTCTATGATATATGTAAAACAAAACTTTTGCTTTATAAATAACTCAACATTCATGTACTGTAAATCCATAGGATGAATAAAACTCAAAATTCAAACGATGTTAATAAAGGACTATGAATATTAAATGTTTCAGGAGGCTGTAATTATGATGATTTCTTGAAATTAGGCCAGATCCCTCAAGAGTTAATGAATGGACACCAAAAAACCAACAGCACACATTAAGAAATGCAGTAAGAAATAATTTGGTTAAATGAGAAGTAAATTGGCAAAATAAAATCTACCAACATGAATCATTTAAAAAGTTTTTAAAGAAAGTCAGAGCCTGGAATTCCCAAAGTACAGATGAAAAGCCAAAGACAGTATGATTGAAGTAAAAGAAATGTTCATAACAAAGATTATTTGCATTTTGCTGGATAAGTGGGTGATTTCTGGAGCTGTAAACTCATTTACTAAAAAGTTGAGAGAAGCACCGCTTTCGTCACTGCTAAATGCAATCACTCAGCCAAGTTCTAAAATGAGAAATGTTCTTGTCGCAAGGAAAATGCTGCTCAGCCGTTTATTGCTTTTTTACTCTGAAGTTTTTTTCTTCCTATTTAAGAAACGTAGGGAAAGCAACTTCAGATGTTTATTTTTATCTGTAAACATCCAGAAAAAAAGCATTAAGTAAATAACAGACACTTTTTTGTTTTCCTTTGGACTGTACCTCTATCTGGAGAATTTAGTAAAGTTGCAGATGAGGAGGAGAGCCGCTTGCTAATGACGGGATCAACATGTTTCGAAAGATTCATGGTGGAAACTGACCGCCTGTCTGGATCTAAAACAAACGGAGATAATGCTAATTGACAGCCAACATGCAGGATTGCAATTTCCTAGTTCACTGATGGAAGGAAAAACTAGGATTGGATGCTTTCCACTCTATTTCTAGATCTGTCATAATAACACAGTTTCTAAGTGGACATTTTAAAGGTAACTTAAAGGATTAGAAATAAAATTCATTTCTCTTAAAGGATAAAATAAATATTTATTTCACCAGCTTGTCAGCCATGGAAATTCAAGGATACAAGCGGATGAAGACAAAAGGAAGGCCAGTGAAGGGCTTCTAAAATAGTGGAGGCACACTATGAAGCAAAAGAGGACCATAAAAGCAAATGCCTTTGAAATCTCCAAAAGAAGGAACAATGGGGTGGTAACATGCTGGTAACACAGAACGCAAACTCGCAAACTCGGGGATAAAAAGAACACCAGGTTCTGTATAACTGCTGATAACTTTGCTCACAGAGTCATTTTACCCAGGCATTAAAGTTTATTATAGAAGAAGGGTGGTTGTTGTTTAAAAAGAAAAAGAAAAATAAACATTCTAAGTGTGGAAAGGATTTTTAAGAAACGTTTCTTTATTTAAAAAGTCTACTAAGAACCACACCTCTGTGGCTATGAGTTAGTGTGGCTACAAATGTAGAATTAGCACACACATTCATGAACAGTAGTATTGTTTATCCTGTAGTCAAGTAATTTTAAAATTTCTTTTCTTTTTTTTTGGCGGGGAGACAGGATATTGCTCTGTTGGCCAGGCTGGCACGATCATAGCTCACTGCAGCCTTGATCTCCTGGGCTCAAGTGATCCTCCCACCTCAGCCTCCAAGTAGCTAAGACTCTAGGCAGGCATCACTATGCCCAGCTAATTTTTTAATTTTTTTGTAGAGATGGGGTCTCATTATGTTGCCCAGGCTGGTTTCAAATTCCTGGCCTCAAGAGATCCCTTCCACCTTGACTTCCCAAAGTGTTGGGATTACAGGCATGAGTCATTGTGCCCGGCATAATTTTAGAATTCTTAAGTTCAAATCAGAAGGGAAATAAGCATATAAAAAGCAAGAATTAGCAGCATGCTGTTGGCATAGTGGACCCAGATCATAATCATGCTCATTAGGATAAATCGTGTTCCTCAAATAACACTGCATGTAATGAAAGCCTAAAAAGTCTTATTCCTTACTTATCCAGGAGGCAGGTGGATGTTCTGATCTATAGTAGCCAAAGAGAAAGGGGTTTTTGCTGTATTTTATTTTATTTTTCTGTTGTTACCTGCTTCTAAAACTAAAAAATATTCCTCGTGGGAGACGCTTCCAAAACTCAGTACCCATTGGTCTAAGCTTGGCAGTAAAAAAAAAATTGCTGCAACTTTTCCCCATGCAGTTTTGACTACTATTTATAGTGCACTGGTAATAAGCAAGTCTTTGATTAATATCAGACATTTCTATCTTCAGCTGGGATTCATTTTAATGGTTGAAACAATTTTATTATTAAAGAAAAACACTTCTGTGCCTCACATTTATACTTAGCTGATGGACTCTTAGGGCAATCCAAACATAAAGAAAGGATTTAGGGTCAAACATCACAAGGAACATCCTAGTGATGACATGTGAGGTACAGGGAAGAAAGAGGAATATGAAAGTCATTTCCAGGTGATTTTATAGCAGTACATTTTCTGTTATTGCTTTATATGTTAAGCTTTAGTTGGGGGAAAATTGTGTCCACATGCAGGCCTATCCTCAGGCAGATTCTCAACAGCTTATTAAAAACATTTAATTCTGCTTCAGAGTAAGTGGAAAAAACGAGCTACAGTGGATCCTCCCATCCTAAAAAGTACTATTGAGTAGTAAAGCATCTAAATCTGCCATAAATTGTTAAACTTATGGAGGCACACCATGAATTTGTTCATTACTTAATATATAAGATAGTTTTTATTAATCTTTTTCTTACCAAACAAAACGAACGCACAAAAGAATAAGTTTTGAATGTACCAAGCTTTTGTTTTGTTTTTGAGACAGAGTCTCACTCTGTTGGCCAGGCTGGAGTACAATGGCATAATCTTGGCTCACTGCAACCACTGTCTCCCAGGCTCAAGCAATTCTCCTGCCTCAGCCTCCTGAGTAGCTGGGATTACAGGCATGTGTCACCATGCCTGGCTAATTTTTGTATTTTTAGTAGAGATACAGTTTCACCATGTTGACCAGGCTGGTCTCGAACTCCCGACCTCAGGTAATCTGCATGCCTCAGCCTCCCAAAGTGCTGGGATTACAGGTGTGAGCCACTGCACCCAGCTGATTGTATCAAGTTTTACAGTCCAGTGCTAGTTGATGGCCAGCAGCTGGCCAAGACAGGAATTTTAATGTAGACAGTTTCTATGATGTGTTTGTTGGTCAGGAAATCATGATAGAGTGCCCATAATACATCAGGTATCGTTGTGAAGTAAAGGGTATTCAAAATGAGTAAGACCTGGTTGCTGTTCTCAAGATCATAGCAGATCATTTTCTGGTCTTTGAGAACTTGGCAAATCCCATTTATTTTCAGGCAAACTTCTCTATTCCAGTATAGGAAAAATTTATTATAATTCACAACCCATATTAAAATGAATTTTACCCAACAGCTTGCAAATGCAACACTGGTTTCTCTTGTTCTGAGTGGCAGAAATAAATGACATATATTAAACTTTGAGTGTGGAGGCAAAAAATTAAGCTAAGCAGCTTAACATCTCCTCAAAAATGTCTGATGATCTAACAGTATATCTCTGCCATACACATGTAAAGCAGGAAGTCAAGTAAAACAAAAATATAATTATAAAAATATATACCCTGCCAGCTTTACTGTATGAAAGGTATATAAAAAACTATCCCATCAACAAAATCTCATATGTAAATGATCTGTATAACAGAGTTAATATGTGTCCCACCAACTACTGATGGGTCAGGAAGAACCAAGAAAACAGAAGTGCTTTCATATTCGGTTCATTGTCATAAGAAAGTAAGTTGTGGTGATATTCTTTAGACTTAAAAAAATTTTTAATTTTTTAAATTACATTTTTGAGTCAGGTTCTCACTCTGTCTCCTAGTCTGGAGTGCAATGGCATACTCTTAGCTCACTGTATCCTCAAATTCCTGGCCTCAAGTGATCCTCCTGCCTCAGCCTCCTAAGTAGGTGGGATTATAGGTACATGCCACCATGCCTGTCTAAATTTTTAAAAGAATTTTTTGTAGAGATGGGGTCTCACTATGTTGCCCAGGCTGGTCTTGGACTCCTGGCCTCAAGGGATCCTCCTGCTTTGGCCTCCCAAAGCACTAGGATTATAGGCATGAGGTACTGCACCTGATCCTAGATTTTTTTTTTTTTAATAAAGCAGTTATAAAAGATCTATAGTATGTTAACAATGAAAGAGAAGAGAATAAGCAAACAAAAAGAGGTCCACAGTTACTTAGCTTAAAACTAAAATTGGCAACAGCAGTAATGATTGAGGAAAGAAAAAAGCTAAACCAGATGTACTTTGATCCCAGGTAATTTTTTTTAGCTAAAAAACATTTTTTAAAGGTTTAATACTGATATTGAAAAAAGAAAAAATATAAATAGAAAACCAAAATGACTGTTTAAAGGGAAAGCAAACGTTCCACATGTAATTACTTTATTTCAACACCTTTAAGTCACCTGAGTCATATTATCACACTTAAGAAACACTGTGCCAATCCCAGATCTACATCTATGCGCTAGGGTATTAAGCATGCGTGATGACTAAGGTGGTGATGCTTCAGCTATTGATGCATCAGCCCTAGGTCCGAGGTGCTAGCTACAGGTCAGGCAATTGGCAATCACAGGGATGTCTGTACCAGCTTTTCTAGTACCACCAAAAGTTATGAAGTGGTGGTCCAGGCCTGCTAAATCGAGAGAGGAGAATGATGATTCAACAAAACCACCTGGGGACAGAATGTAAAACAATGATTTTTCAAAGTAAATAAATTAAAAAAAAAAAAGATTATCAGATTCACACAAATGAAAAAAAAAGAAAAAAAGAAAAACCGACACACTATGCAAAATTCCAGGGGTATTGAATTTACAGTACAAAAATAAAGCCTTTCAGTAAATCCAAATTTCAATATGATTTTATGTCCATTCAGAAAGGAGGAAATAGCTTAGCCATTTACGATTTCTAGCTCAATAAACCTATACATTTTCTTACAGAGCATTAGTGTTGCATATACTTTAGGGTCAGAATACATAAGCTCATAGTATTGATTCTGGTCAGTCAATATAACTATAATCCTTCCAGAGAAAAAGATAAAACTAGTTAACTTATTCCATAATCCTGAAACCCTAATGCAAATGGAGGACTAAAATAATGTAGTGTTGAAGCTAGCATGTTTATTTAGAAACACGGTATAGATTTCTTCCTTTAAGGAATTTTGTAACATGAGAAAATTAGCCTGTGTTAAGGGAAAGAGATCCTTACTTCTTATCTCCATCACCCTCTTATCCTCAAATAGTGAAAGATTCATTTAATTGTTGTTTAATTATTTCAGCAGGATTTTTGTTTAGCAAACATAGATTTAGAAGGAAGAAGGAAACACACTGTTACTTTCAGGAAAATAGAGACTAATTTTGAAAGTGGTCACTGTTTACCTGCACTGTGGATGCTAGGGCTCCCATGGAGAGAGCCTCCCCATGACCAACGGTTATGCTTCTGTTTTGGCTTCTGGCTCCTTTCCATCGTGCGCCGTACAACAGCTTCATGGCGTTCCTTAAATGGAATAGAAGAGCTGAGGATTAGATTCCAGCTGGTTGGTTGAAGCTTCTTCAGTTTAAGGCAGAATGGAGTGAGGAGTACTACTTCAATTCCCACCCTACTATTCTTGATCTCTAGCTGAACTTCTAGACCTTAAGGTGAGACTAGTTTCAATCTCGGAGGGTCACTGAAGTCTTTAGGTCCCAGTTCATAAAGCCTTTGGTGAACAACAGGCATTCAAATAAACAACCCTTACTACTAGGGTGTGATGCTTTCATGAACACACATAAGCATGGTAATGCAGGTCTTAGCTTCAACTGATGCTTAACACATATACCATATTTTAAAAAACAGTTCAGAATCTGAGAACATGGGTAACCCTGACCCCATGACTTATTGAGTTGTATGACCTTGTGTAACTTACCCACTCTGGGTCCTCTGAGTCTAAATTTCTATTTTTGTACAAACTGACATATAATGCACGCTAAAGGATTGAGTAAGGGTTAAATGAGATAATCTATGTGTAAATGTTTGCAGATGGTAAAGACTACAGAAACGCAATTACTTGGAGTGGTCTTAATACCCAGTACAGACGAATTGCACTTCAATAAGTTATAGGTTTGGACCAGAGAAATGGGCTTTTAAAGCTTCTGTGGCAATACTAATCATCAGCCCAGTCGCCACCTCTCATACCCCGAACTCCCTAGAAACTGTAGCCATCTGTAAAGCTGATCACTCTGAAACCATTTTGCTTTGCACCCTGCACCTGATTGCAAGGTTTCACAGAAAGTTTGCTGCCTGTCTGAACTAGAGGAGCCCCTCATATTCTTCCCGGGAGCGGCTCACTTTGTCCTCCTCAAGTCTCTGCCTCCGCTTCTCCTCCACTGCAGCCCTCCTCCGCTCCTCCTTCTGCCTCTGCTCCTCCAACTTCTTCTTCCGCTCTTCCAGGTGCTTCTCGTAGTGCTGCCTGGCTCGCTCTTCTCTTTCTAACCACACTATTTCTCTTGCAGCTTTGGGGAGGATTAAAAAAAGAAAAAAAGAGGGAAATCAAATATAGGCAGGTTGAAAACTAATAGTTAGGGCTGTATTAAGTGGTCTACAATGAACAAATATGGGTTCTTTGGTTTTGTATTAACCAAGCATGGCCTTTGCTTCCCTCAAATTTCCAAGAAAAATGTATTACTGTTAATTTTTAGCATAATTTAATATGTTAACAATGAGGTTGAAGACATACTGAATTCCACTCTTTGGGAACGCAAGCAGCCCTCTAGTTTGTATGTAGAATAAGGCATTAACCACACGCTCTAGTCTCAATCCTGAAAATCAATAGTACCATCTGTCTCTCTTTTTTATTAAAAAACAATGTGATATCCTCCAGTCTATGACTACATTTTTTCCAACATGACACTGATTCTGAGTATTAAAAGGATTTGGGAGAAAATAGTTGATAAAAGATGTCTGAAGTGCCTTACAGGTCTATCACATTGAGTCAGCTCAGGGATGGGAAGGACTGAACAAGCAGGTGGCCTTGTGTCTGAGGAGCTCACAATTTATTAGATAAGACTTAACCGTATCAAAAGCTGGATGAAAAATACAATCCAAAACTATCGTTCAACAATAGGATGCATTTTTTCTTCTTTATATAATACAGGTTCTTTCCTCATTTCAGGAAAAAATATGCCCCCTCAAAGCTATTTCAATATGCTGCTTCCTTCAGTGGTAATAACTACAAATATCTATGAGTTATTAATACTGTAGGCAAAAGGAAAAAAATCAAACAACATTTAGAGTGTAAACCTTGAGGACACTACATGGCATAGAAATTAAAATGTTACTTTTTAAAAGAAAAAACCAGCCAGGTGCAGTGGCTCATGCCTGTAATCCCAGCACTTTGGGAGGCTGAGGGGGGGGCAGATCACTGGCGGTCAGGAGTTTGAGACCAGTCTGGTCAACATAGTGAAACCCCATTTCTACTAAAAACGTAAAAATTACGAGGGTGTGGTGGCACGTGCCTGTAGTCCCAGCTATTTGGGAGGCTGAGGTGCGAGAATCACTTGAACCTGGGAGGCAGATGTTGCAGCAAGCTGAATTTGCACCACTGCACTCCAGCCTTGGACGACAGAGTGAGACTCTGTCTCAAAAAAATAAATAAAAGAAAAAACATAAATTTAGAATATTTTAGTTTCCTCTAAATGTTTAATATTAAAGAATGCATTTCTGATACCATTAAATGTTTCCAAAGTTAGTCATTTGAGGACTAAATCTACTGAAAGTGATTGGAACTGACTTTATTTTAGTTGAAGAAAAGGACAAGGACAAATTCAAGGTGAATTTGTTCTCCTGGTATCATTCAGGGTGGTTTGTGGAGTGAACTGGGACTGGTTCTCCCAGCAGCTAGGCCACTAACTGGCGCTGAGATCTCAGACATGCCCATTTGGATTTTAGCTTTCTTTTGCTTAAAAAGAGGACACTGGTCTTCAAGGTTCCTACCAATTTTCAAAGCTCATTGTTCTAAGGAAATTCTCAAGTTAAAAATTTACTTCAATAAAAAGCATATAGTATACACAATAAGTATTTACTGAATGACTGAAAAAATAAATGCCACTGTGAGAACACACCTTAAAAGTTAACAGAAGGAGAACATAATTCTGATACTTTCTTAAGATGCACTTACTTTGCCTATGAACACTTGTGCACATAATACCTTTTGGATTTTCTACATGGGAATACCTTACTGGAAGGCTTTTAATGATATTAAACATTTTAATTCACTTAAAAAGGTGGATAAATTTTGACAGTGATAGCTTTTGTCAAAGCTTAAACAACACAAAATAAACAGTAAAACAACTGTCTTCCTCTAACCTGAGATCCTGTTGTATTCCACCTCTAACTTTTTGATAATGCACACCATGCACTTTGTACCAAAGTACCCTTATTGCTTTGCATCTTGCTTTTTCTGAGGCAGGGTCTCACTCTGTTGCCCAGGCTGGAGTGTAGTGGCACAGTCATGGCTCACTGCAGCCTTGACCTCCCAGGCTCAGGTGATCCTCCCATCTCAGTCACCTGGGTAGCTGGGACTACAGGTGTGCACCACTATGGCCAGCTAATTTTTTGTACTTTTAGTAGAGATGGGGTTTTGCCATATTGTTCAGGCTGGTCTTGACCTCCTGAGCTCAAGGGATCCACCTGCCTCGGCCTCCCAAAGTTCTGGGATTACAGGCAGGAGCCACCGCACCCAGCCTGCATCTTGCTTTTTTTAACTTAAAATATATCTTAAGAGACTTTTCTATATCAACACATGAAACATGAATCTAACAATCTTTTTAATGGCTATACAGTATTTTATTGTCTATATACTATACCTTATTTTATATAACCAGTTACCTACTGAGTGATAGGTTATCTAAGTTATTTCCAGTATTTTAAGAATTCAGACCCTGAGCAATAACAATGTGCTGTCGTAAATCTCTGTGTAGATGTATGAGCATGTGCACGTAGAAGAGCTGAATCAAAGGGAACATACATTTAAAATTTTGATAGATATTGTCATACTGTCCTCTGTGGAGGTCATACCAATTTATATACCCACTGACAGTATATGATGGTCACAGGCAGAACAATCAGATGTGTACCTTGAGACATGCAGTATAAATCTATTTTTTAACTTTTAGTCTTCAAACTATATAGTCTTTGAGTTTTCTACCCCATTTTCAGGAAAATTTCAAATTCTTTGAGAACATTTATGAACATAATATATCCTCTCCTATAAGAGATCCAGAAGCCAACAAGAGAAAATAAGAAATAAAGCTGTTTATAAAATATTAATATATTTAAAAGCTGGTAAGATAAATGTGTAAAATAAGAGTTAAGTCACAAATCAATTTTTCTTTAATGTTTTCATCAGGATTTCTGGCTTATTAATAATACGTGGCTCTATTTCTTCACTAAATTTAAACTCCTCTGATTGCTACAGTCCTATTTTGGCTTTAATATCCTTATTTGGCCTTCCTCCCCACTGCTCTCCGAAATAGTCTCTGCATTCTAATTAGATCCCATCTCCTTAATATTAGCACCTCCCATCAAACCATGCTTCTCCCAGATCTTTGCCTCTGTTATTGCCCTGTTGGGAAAGCTGTCATCATTTTTTATCCAAGCAGATCCATTTTTTAAGAAGGCATACTCATAATTGTAATATATGTCAGAATTACTGTTGGAACTGTGTGGGGGGAAGGGGCAAATGTCTAGTTCAAATGCAGATCCCAGAGCTCCACTTCTCATATTTAGAGGTGCTAATTCTAGGATGAGGCCCAGTCATTTGATTTTGGATAAATCTCACAGGTAGTTGAGACAAGTGACCCATGGATGGCATTTGGAGAAACGCTGTACTCTAAGGTCTTCCGCAGAAGTGTCATCTCTTCCAGAGCTCACTGCTGATCTTGCGACATCTACCACAAACTTTACTATTTCTCTTTTTCTATCTATGTATATATCTATTTATTTTAGAGCCAGGGTCCCACTTTGTCTCCTAGGCTGGAGTGCAGTGGTGTCATCACAGCTCACTGCAACCTCAAACTCCTGAGCTCAAGCAATCCTCCTGCCTCAGCCTCCTAACAGATACTACAGGTGCATGCTACCACATTCAGCAATTTTTTTTTTCTTTTTTGTAGAGCTGGGGTCTCACTACATTGACCAGGCTGGTCTCGAACTCCTGGCTTCAAGAGATGCCCCTGTCTCAGCCTTCTGAGTGCTGGGATTACAGGCCTGAGCCACAACACCTGGCCTACCATTTCTTATGTTCCGATTTCTCTGTAGCAAAGGTAATTTTTTTGTTTGTTTGTGTGTTTTTGTTTTTTTGAGACAGAGTCTTGCTCTGTTTCCCAGGCTGGAGTGCAGTAGCACGATCTTGGCTCACTGCAACCTTTGCCTCCCACGTTCAAGCGATTCTCCTGCCTCAGCCTCCTGACCGGCTGGGACTACAGGTGCGTGCCACCATACCCAGCTAATTTTTGGTATTTTTAATAGAGATGGGGTTTCACCGTGTTAGCCAGGATGGTCTTGATCTCCTGACCTCGTGATCCGCCCACCTCGGCCTCCCAAAGTGCTGGGATTACAGGGCGTGAGCCACCACGCCCATGCAGAAAGGAAATTTTTTTAAAGAAAACCTTTCCACCTGCAGGTGACTGATTTTTATTGAGCCTCTTTTTAAAGCTTTTTAGTAGCTGTATGGTATTTCATTGCCTATGCACATTATTTTTTATAACCAGTTACCTATTGATAGGTTTAATTTTACTTTTTACGTTTTTTATTGATGTACAGTAACTGTACTATTTACAGGGTACATTTGATATTTTGATACATGCATACAGTATGCAGTAATCAAATCAGGGTATCTAGGATACCCATCACCTCAGACATTTATTACTTCTTTGTGTTGGGAACATTTCAAATCTTCTCTTATACATATGTCATATATATAATAAATTATTGTTAACAGTCATCCTATTGTGCTATTGAATACTAGAATTTATTCCTTCGATCTAGCTGTATATTGTACCCATTAATGAACCTGTCTTTAACCGCCCACCCTTCTGTTCCCAGGCCCTGCCAAGCATCACTCGACTCACTATCTCCATGAGATCACCTTTCTTTAGTTCCCACATATGAGAACATAGAATATCTGTCTTTCTGTGCCTGTCTTACTTCTAACACAGTGACCTGCAGTTTTATCCACGTTGTTGTAGATGACAGTGTTTCATTCTTTTTTACGGTTGAATAATATTCCATTGTATGTGTGTGTGTGTATATATATATATCACATTTTCTTTATCCATTCATCCACTGATGGACACTTAGGTTACTTCTATATCTTGGCTATGGTAAATAGTCTGTCAGATAGTCTGATTTCCTTTCTTTAGGCTATATACCCAGTAGTGGGATTGCTGGGTCATACTGTAGTTCTATTTTTAATTTTCTGAGCAACTTCCAAACTGTCTTCCATAGCAGCTACCCTAATTTACATTCCTACAGCAGTGTACTAGTGTTCCCCTTTCTCTGCACCTTCATCAGTATCTGTTGTTTTTTGTCTTTTTGATAATAGCCATTCTAACTGGGGTGCTATGTCTCATTGTGATTTTGATTTGCATTTCCCTGATAATTAGTAATGTTGATCATTTTTGCAGATGACTGTTGGTTACTTCTATGTCTTCTTTTGAGAAATGCTATTCAGATCATTTGCCCATTTTTAATTTGGATTCCTTCCTTTCTTCCTCCCTTCCTCCCTCCCTCCCTCCCTCCCTCTCTCTCTCTCTCTCTCTCTCTTTCTTTCTTTCTTTCCTATTGAGTTCCTTACATATTCTGGTTGCTAATGCTTTGTCGAATAGTTTGCATATATTTTCTCCCACTCTATACACTGTCTCTTCTGTGTTTCCTTTGCTGTGCAGAAGGTTTTTGGCTTCATGTAATCCCATTTGTCTATTTTTGCTTTTGTTGTCTTTGCTTTTGAGGTCTTACCCCAAAACTCTTTGTTCAAATCAATGTCCTGAAGCATTTCCCCAATGCTTTCTTCTAGTAGTTTCATAGTTTCAGCTTACATTGTAGTCTTTAATCCATTTTGAGTTGATTTTTGTATATGGTGAGAGATAGGGATCTAGTATCATTTTTCTGCATATGGATTATCCAGTTTTCCCAGCAACATTTTTTGAAGAGACTATCCTTTCCCCACTGAATGTTCTTGGTACCTCTGTTGAAAATCAGTTGGCTGTAAAGACATGCATTTATTTCCGAGTTCTCTATTCTGTTCCATTGGTCTGTGTGTCTGTTTTTATGGCACTACTATGCTGTTTTGGTTACTATAGTTGTGTAATCAAAGCTTAATATCTTGAAGTCAGGTCGTTTGATGCCTCTAGCTTTGTTCTTTTTGCTCAGGATTGCTTTGACTATTTGGGGTCTTCTGTGGTTCCATATAAAGATTTTTTTTTTCCTGTTTTTGTGAAGAATGTCATTGGTATTTTGGTAGGAATTGCATTGAATCTGTAGATCACTTTGAGTATGGTCATTTTCACAATATTAATTGTTCCAATTGATGAACATGAGATGTCTTGCACTTTTTTGTGATCTTTTCAATTTTTTTCATCAGTGTTTTCAGTTTTCCTTGTAGCAAACTTTTACCTCCTTGGTTACATTTACTCCTAAGTATTTTTTTTTTTTTTTTTTTTTTGTAGCTACTGTAAATGGGACTGCTTTCTTGATTTCTTTTTCTACTGATTTGTCACTGGGTTATAGAAACACTACTGATTTTTTATGTTAATTTTGTACCTTGCAATTTTACTGAATTAATTTATCCATACTTAGAGATTTTTGGTGAAGTTTTTAGGGGTTTTTATGTATAGGACCATGTTGTCTGCAAACAGGGACAATTTTACTTCCTCCTTTGCAATTTGGATGGTCTTTATTTCTTTCTCTTGCCTAATTGCTTTGGCTAGAATCTTTTTGTGTGTGTTCTCCATGGTGCCTTTCAGAACTTGAACATATCCAAGGGTCTTAATAATTATTGTATAATTCAGTAGGAACTACTTCCTGATTCATTCACCCGTAACTGTTTCAGTCTTTGGTAAATTGCTTAACCTCCCTATTCCTCAGTTTTGCCAGGTGAAGATGTGGGGAAAAAGAGGATCTTTCTCATAAATTCACTATAAGGATTAACAAAATAATTACACTTAATATGGTTAGAATACTTTCCTGCATGTAGTAAACGTTCAGTAAATATTAGCTATTATTGTTGCTTTTGCCATCATCATCATCGTAATTTCTTAGAAAAATAAAGGTAGTTCTTAAAGTTGTGCTATAAATCACAACACGGCTAGACATTATTGCAACAATAATTAGTTTTACCCCAAATAATCATTTAAAGGAAGAATATTTCTTTGTCTATCCAACTTTTATTGAATTCCAGTACTATTTTCTACCAGGAAGTGCAGATCCTAATGCAGTGCCTTCTTTAAACAGTCACACAGCAAACAGGCAAATTAAACAACACTTGCCTATTGCAGAGCATACTGGTGAGCGCAGGGTTATTGCTAAATATAGGTCATGTAACATTTTAAATGGAAGGATAACAAAGTATTTCAATATTTTAATAAAAATAAAAAGTTAATTTATTCTAAGAGATGTAATGCTTTAATACCTGGCCCTTCCATAAAAAGTTCTTTTTTTAAAGGGAAAAAAACAAAGTTTAAAAAATAAGCTAGAAGGTGTAAAATCAAGTCTATTGGGGTTAAGACTTCTAGAATGGGTTAAAATATTCCCTATGGATAATGTTGAGGTTATGTATTTTCTCATCAAGAAACGAAAATTTTGAATACATGAGAACATCCTCAGCAACTGTTATTGACTGAATTATTCCCCCCACCACCTCCCCCGGCAAGTTCATATGCTGAAGCCCTAACCCCCAAGGTGAATGCATTTGAAAACAGGACCTTTAGGAGGTAATCAGGGTTAAATGAGGTCATAAAGATGGCACCCTAACCTAACAGATTCAGAGGAAATACCATTTGAGGATAACGTGGTCCATTGTAAGCCAGGAAGAGAGCCCTCACCAGAAGCTGAACTTGATCTTGGAGTGCCCAGCCTCCAGAGCTGTGAGAAAATGAATTTCTGTTGTTTAAGCTACCCAGTCTATGTTATTTTGTTGTGGCATCCCTAGTAGATGAATACAACTCATTCAGTATTAAAATCATTAACAATCACTTAATTTCATAAACAGGCAGCTCTGTAAAAGAATAGTATGTCCAAAAACTGAACTGTGATTACTATTAACCTTTACTCTTCCGAAGTCACAATTTATCCCTGGCCTATGGGATCACATTATAAAATGAAATGAAAACCCACTGTAGCCCCTGAAATACTGGACACTAATGAGTCAGTCCCATCCCTGAGCTGCTGACACCAAGATATTTTAATGACACTGTAACAATATATCAGTACCATACAAAGGAGAAATCAATCTAGAGTCCATGTAGACTAGACTCCATGTAGAAATACATAGTGATTCTGTATGAAAAGGAATTAAAAATGAAAAACAGGGCAGTGTGGTGGATAGAGGACAGTTTCTGGCTTCATAGGAACTTGGGCCCACCCCAGTCTTGCCACTTACAAGCATGTGCCACTGAACAAATAATGACTTTGGTGGCCTTGTTCCCTCAAGTTACTATGGCACCAACTTCCTGACAGGGCTGTTTTGTGGCTCACAGTAACATATAAAACACTTAGCATAGTGCCATGTACATCGCAGGGATTCAATAAATGCAGATAATGATAGCCTTTACGATAATCAATAATTCCTGTCCTACTGCCACACAGAGTGATATGGTTTGGCTCTGTGTTCCCACCCAAATCTCATCTTGAATTGTACTCCCATAATTCCCACGTGTTGTGGGAGGGACCCTGTGGGACATAATTTGAATTGTGGGAGTAGTTTCCCCCATATTGTTTTTGTGGTAGTGAATAAGTCTCACGAAATCTGAAGGTTTTATCAGGAGTTTCCACTTTTGCATCTTCCTCATTTTCTCTTGCTGCCACCATGTAAGAAGTGCCTTTCAACTCCTGCCATGATTCTGAGGCCTCCCCAGCCATGTGGAACTTTAAGTCCAATTAAACCTCTTTTTCTTCCCAGTATCAGGTATGTCTTTACCAGCAGTGGGAAAACAGACTAATACATAGAGCATGCAACTAACAGGAAGAAACTCAGGTAGAACTGAACTCAGTGCACTCATGGGTTGTGCGTAACACTCCACATGCCCCTGTCATCACATTCAACAATCTAGAGTCCAGCCTGGTACCTCTGAAGAGGCTTACTTCTGTATCAGGGGAGCACCTATTTCACTGCTGTATGAGAGAAAAGAAAAGGTGACATTCAGAGACTAGAGCAATATTATCACTTATCCTCCGAAACATACAGACCTGCTGTCTCAGTTTCATACTAAGATATAGAAGGATTATGGGTAACACTGGCTACCAGAATAGCCAGTAATATAATGAAGAGTCAGAAAATGAAAAGTGATGAGAACATCTGAGTTTGGGTCTTGAGTTTGCTACTAATTCTGTGTGATCTTGGGAAAATTAGCCAAATTCTCCTACTTCTACATTAGAAAGAGTATACAAAATGATCTCCAAGATCTCTTCCAATTAATTCCCATGACTTGATTTTTTTGTTTTTACCTTTGAGGACATGTGTGGGATTACAATTAGATTCCTTTTCTTTTTCTTTTTTTGTGAGACAGGGTCTTGCTCTGTAACTCAGGCTGAAGTACAATGGCATAGTAATGGCTCACTGCAGCCTTGACCTCCCAGTCTCAAGTGATCCTGCAGCCTCAGCTCCTGAGTAGCTGAGACTACAGGCATGCGCTACCATGTCTGGCTCGTTTTCTTTTATTCCTTGTAGAGACAGAGTCTTGCTGTGTTGTCCAGGCTGGTCTCAAACTCCTGGGCTCAAGTGATCCTCCTGCCTTAGCCTCCCAAAGTGCTGGGATTATAGGCATGAGCCACTGTACCTGGTCCAGTTTCGTTTTGTTTTGATTTTGAGTGTTAAAATTTTAACCTTTATGCTTTATCTCAATAACTGTTGTGATTACTTATATTCAAATAAAAGTCATTTTCATATTATATGCTGACTGAATATATGTGCTGAATAATAATTCTTTTTAAAAAGGAATCTAATGGCTTAACCTACGCTCATCAATTTTAGAAGGAAGTTGTAAAATAAAAAAACAACATCTAAAGATGGAAAGTAAAAACATTTTATAGGTCTTAGAGCATTTTTGTAGGAAATACTAATTAGTTTTATTTAATAGTCAAGAAACAAGAATGAAAATGTAATCATTAATAGAATGGAAAAGTTTACCACACCTTTCAAATTGTTAAAGATAATCATGGAATGAATGGTACTTACATCAAATCAACCCCTACCTCTATACTACCAGCCCTGCCCCTCCTATAAAAAGGTTTTTCTTTTTCTTTTTTTTTTTTTGAGACGAGTCTCACTCTGTCGCCCAGGCTGGAGTGCAGTGGCTCCATCTCAGCTCACTGCAAGCTCCGCCTCCCGGGTTCACGCCATTCTCCTGCCTCAGCCTCCCAAGTAGCTGGGACCACAGGCGCCTGCCACCATGCCCAGCTAATTTTTTGTACTTTTAGTAGAGACAGGGTCTGACTGTGTTAGCCAGGATGGTCTCGATCTCCTGACCTTGTGATCCGCCTGCCTCAGCCTCCCAAAGTGCTGGGATTACAGGTGTGAGCCTCCACGCCCGGCCAAAAAGTTTTTCTTTTTTAAAAAAAGGGGGAAAAAGACCGGGTGTGGCGGCTCACGCCTGTAATCCCAGCACTTTGGGAGGCCGAGGTGGGTGGATCATGAGGTCAGGAGATCAAAACCATCCTGGCTAATACGGAAAAACCCCATCTCTACTAAAAATACAAAAAATTAGCCAGGTGTGGTGGTGGGCGCCTGTAGTCCCAACTACTAGCGAGGCTGAGGCCGGAGAATTGCTTGAACCTGGGAGGTGGAGGCTGCAGTGAGCCAAGATCATGCTACTGCACTCCAGCCTGGGCAGCCTGGGCAACAGAGCGAGACTGTCTCAAAAAAAAAAAAAAAAAAAAAGGAGGGGGGGAAACAAAGTTTAAAAAAAAAAAGCTAGATGGACTAAAATCAAGCCTATTAAGACTTTCAGAATGTGTTAAAAACAAACACACCCAGCTATGTTGTTTAAAAGAAACAAAACTAAAGTAAAATGTCAAGTAACACACAAAAATAATGATCAAATGGCTATCCAGCAAATCAAAACACAAATGGGAACTGTGGGAATATTACTTCCAGAAAAAATAGAACTGAAGATCAAATGAGGAAAAAGACCCAAAGAAGTGAAACGATGCTTCCAAGATCATCACATGGTCTAAAAGAAACAGCTGGGATTTTCATTCAGCTCTGACTCTAAAACTTGTACTCAGTTACTCTACAATATTGCCTCTATATTCACTTCTGCATGCTTCAAATTTCCACCTGGATTTCTCGGTCAGATCCATCATATAATCTTATTTACTATCTGCACATTCTTACCTGCTCCAAACTGGAACTTGCTCTGTCTTCTGTATTCTGACAGTAGATTCCTGAGACCAAATGGTCTACAAAGTTAGTCACTTCAAGTCTTCCACAATGTCTCCCTCATGGATGGTGCACCCTAACTCAACACATCCATATAATTGGCCCCATCAATTGTTACATCAGAATGATCTCTCAGCTCGGTACGGTAGCTCACCCCTGTAATCCTAGTACTTTGGGAGGCCAAGGTGGGAGGGCTGCTTGAGCTCAGGAGTTTGAGACTAGCATGGCAACATAGCAAGACCCCCATCTCCACAAAAAAGAAAAAAAATTATCTGGACTTGTTGGCACATGCCTGTAGTCCCAGGTACATGGGAGGTTGAGGCAGAAGGGTCCCTTCAGCCCAAGAGTTTGAGGCTGCAGTGAGCTATGATTGCACCACTGCACTCCATCCTGGATGACAGAATGAAACCCTGTCTCTAATGTGAAAAAAACAGAAAAACATAGAATGATCGCTTGAATCTGTTGTAGTCTCTCCAATCTTTTTACTACTACTTTAAACTCTCATTCCTTTCTCACTTCTCATTTTTAGTCTTCAACCACTTCAAATCCATTAGTCTCACGGATACCTTCCTCAAGAAACAGACCTGAAGTCATTGTCGTGCTTGAAAACGTGTTAGTTCTCCTACTGTTCCCTGTCCAACCCCTTGGATTGACCATAGGATCATGCACCTTCACACACACCTCCTTCCACCTGGCAAACTTTTGTCTTTCAAGTCCTAGCTCAGAAGCTCCTTCCTCTGAGGAGCCTTTCCTGATGACCACAGCACAGGAGCCCCAGCTGCTAGCTGGATTCAGACTCCCTCATAGCACTTACACTGCAGATGATAGCTACTCTGCTTTTATGTGTTCGTGAATTCTTCCCTATACCCACAATGTCTAGTCTAGCAGATGGTTAAAATATGCTTGAATAAATGAATTAAAGAGTTAAAGGACAGAGTGATCTCCAAACACAGTGATTCACAATGGGCTTTGGTGATAACTCAAAGCCTTCTCAACTTGTCATTAAAAGCATTCAGTGGAGAGCTGCCTGATAAGAAGTGTGACCTTGGAGGATCCCCGCAACACCGTGCTCCTGCACGGAGGGTCCTTCCCATTCTGCCCTGTCCCTGTACACAGTGGTGGGCTAACGGGATTGAGGTGCTAGAATAGTAGTTACACAGGTGGAGATTAAGAGCTTTTCTTATATGTAGGCTGAATGACTTTTGAGGTAAGAAAGGACTTACTATCTCAGGGTTAGACTTAAAGGAATGTTAGCCTTCAGTAAAATAATGGACTTCTGCTAAATAGGGCAATGGTTGTCCTTGGAATCTTTCTGTTACTGTCTTAACCCTAAGTACTTTCACTCCTCAAAGAATGTTGCCATTCTCTTCACCTGGGGCTGTCCTACTTAGCCCCACCCTAATGGACGAGGAGGCACAGACGTACCCCACCTCTCTCTGCTACGCCTTAGGCTTCTCTAAGTCCAGGAATCTAAGTCAGTATTTGTGGAATCATATGACCTGCCATCCTCATCTTTATCACCATCATCATCATGGTGAGATGTCGTCAGCTCTTGCTTCATGCTGACGCAAGTGATTTATAGGTATTGTCTTTGCAGCCACTCTATGAGGCCGACACTGCTATTCAACTTATTTTATTATGAGAAGTCTGAGAGATACAGAGGAGCGAAGTAACCTGCCCCATGTCTCACAACAAATAAGTGATGGAGTTGGCATTCAAACTCTGGATTGTCTGACTCCAGAAGCAAACAATGAGCCATTATGCTAAAAGGCATGAATTGGAACACTTTCCAAAGACCACAGCTCCTTTTCTATACTAGCAAGAAAGAGCTGGGCATCCAAATGTGAAGGTCCTGATCTTCCGATGCCACTCTTAGCCTCTACCGTCATCTGTTTACAAGACCCCTTACTTTTCAGGTTTTAAGATCTTTTTATCTTCGCTCTTAAAGGCAAAGTAATTTGGGGAGAAAAAAATAATGGCTGTTTTGTCATAATGACTCATTTTATGTTCAGGCTTCAGTTTCTGCTTACCTAATCCATGCAGTAACCAGCATTTATTCTTTCCAGTCCTGAGCCTGACTCATGATACAGCTACTCTGGTATGTGCTAACATCCATATTCCTCTCACTAAGATGCATTTAGGTCCCTCAGCTGGTAATAACCTGCCTGACAGCCTCACGAGCTTTTGTACACTACATTCACTAAGTGACAATTTTAGGCGATGCAGATGCTGAGACTGGTGACAGATATGCCGAAGTTTATCCATTAGATATTTGGATTAGAAAGATTACTTCCCTAAAGCCTCCTCTGACCCCTTTTTTTCCTGGACAGTCTCTAAAGAGGAAAGTCCTTTGTTAAAACCAAAAACCATCTGAATCAAGTAATGTGAAGAATGAAATCAGGGGGAGTTTCACTCCCAACTCGAACCAAGAGTACAGCATTATTATTTACTAATTATTACTAAATTGTTATCAGCATTTTTGGGATGAACATTCTAAACCAGGTTGAAATAACCATTTATCTCTTGACCACACTCTTATTAGTAGTGCCGTCACTCACTGAGTTGACAACACACTGAGATGAGAGAGGGAAAAAAAGAAGCACAGCAAGAAAGCTATGATTAGGAGGCAAAAGAAGCCCGATGAATTTATCTAGAAAAAAAAAAAAAGCCCCTCACACGTAATTTAACCAAAGTTTGTTCAAAGGTTAAAACTCTTTTTATATTGTCTTATTCTTTCTAAAATATTGCATTATGATATATCTTAGCTTTGAACTTAGCTACAAAACCCAATATAAATGAAATTGTAGATTTGTAAGCTGACATTTTTCTTCAAGAGCTATGTCAGTCCATCATACATTCTCTGTCATGATTTTATAGAATCTCTGAAAGTACCAATTAGGAATTTGACTCTATTCATCTAAAAATTTTGGTTTCAGAAAAAGACTAAATAATTACATGTTTACTGAGTGCCTAACATGTTCCAAGACACTTAAACAAAACTTAAGCACAATCAATGCTCCAAACTTACTTGTTATTATCTTGAAAAAGGGAAGCTCTGTGTCTCCCCAAGCGTAGAGTAGTTTGTCTGCTACACAGTTCTTAAATATTCTCTTGAACTTTCTTGTCGACATATTGTAAAACTATTAGTTTTATAATATATGAAGATGAAAATTTAAGGCAAATCATAATAGATTATCCGCAGATAATAGGATAGATCCATAGGAAAATTTAAGGACTATGCTAATAGATTATCTCTGTATTCTTGTTCACCTGAGAAAATGATTACTAATAAGAATTTAACATCTGTTTGACTGAACTATCGTAAGGGCAGGTCTTACATGATAATTTAGTAATGTTTTAACTAATTTGCAATACCTCCTGCATTAATCTCCACTTAACATTAAACAAACAATTGTTGGACATTGACTATGTGCCAAGCTGTTCTAGATACTAAGCTACAGAAATGAAAAAAAAAAGACACAAATCCTTTCCCTTCCAGAGCTTATGTTCCGGGGGTGCTGACAGATAATCAACAAATAAGTAAAATATCCACATGCTTAGATGTTGACAGAACTAGGGAGAAAAATAAAGAAGGTTTGGTTGGAGGGAGCTGAAAATTTGAGTAAGATGGTAGGAGAAGACTTCACTGAGAAGGTGGCATTTAATGAAATCTGTAGGAGGAGAGGGAATGAACTATGTGGATTTCTCAGGAAAAACACTCCAGGTGGAGTGCATTTGGCTGTTGTGTTTAAGAAACAGCAAGAAGCCAGCATGGCTGGAGGAGAGAGGGCAAAGGAGAGGACGTTAGCAGGTAGCAGGGCTGAGCCATGGTAAGGGTTCTGACTTCTACTATACGTGAGATGGAAAGAGTTGGAAGGTCTGGAGCAGAGTCAGGCCTGGCAGGCCATATTGCAACTGGGTCACTCTGGCTGCTGTGTTAACAGACTCTGTGGGAGGAGGAGGAAATGAGGACACTGGTTGGGAGCCTATCGCAGAATCCACGTGAAAGATCTAGCTGTCTTGGGCCAAGGTGGCAGCAGTGGTGGTTGTGAGAAGTAGTTACGTTCTGGGTATGTTCTGAGGGTACAGCAAAGAGTATTTGCTGATGGACTGGTTATGGGATGTGTGGGAAATTTCAGCTAAGATGCTAGGTAATCTTGTTTGATTTTCTATTATCTTACTCCTTGCTTGGAATATAAATTCCAGGAGGTTAGAAAATTTATTCTTTTCACTTCAATACTCCAGAATCCCCAGTTCAATACTATCTACGCATTAAATATTACTGAATTAACACATAAAATCACACAAAGGGAGGGGGGATTAGTTTTATTTTAAGCTCTCTGAATAAAAAATTTATATTGTTGCATAAATTCTATATACTCTGGTTCTAGTAATGGTTTCTGAAGAGAAATCGGTAACCAGGATCGATTCTAAGTTCATAAAGACAGAATTACTCTTAATGGACTCAAATGATAGTAACTGATCAATGCCATAAAGTTTTCTCAAAGCAGATCTCAGAATCTGCTCCAACACTTACATTTTAACCTCTGTCGAACGGGAGTCAACATAGCACCTATGCATCTTATGAATACCTCTATAAGGAAGGAGAATAACTCTTTCTCCATGACAACTGGATACCTGTCCAGCTCCTGAAACTTCTGAAAACCCCATCACCCATAAATAAAGCACAAGGATCTCTCTCTACTTAACAGCATCACCACTAGTGGAGGAATTTTAACATGGACTGTGGTGATCCTGTACATACTAAAATCATGCTTAAAAAGCTAACAGGGGCTGGGTGTGGTGGCTCACGTCTGTAATCCCAGGACTTTGGGAGGTCAAGGCGGGCAAATCCCTTGAGGCCAGGAAAATCAGACCAGCCTGACCAATGTGGCAAAATCCCATCTCTACTAAAAATACAAAAATTTGCTGGGCGTGGTAGCACATGACTGTAATCCCAGCTACTTGGGAGGCTGAGGCATGAGAATTGCTTGAACCTGGAAGGTGGAAGTTGCAGTGAGCCGAGATCACGCCACTGCACTCCTGGCTAGGTGACAGAGCAAGACTGTATCAAAAAACAAACAAACAACAACAACAAAAAAGGGTAATAGGGCAGAAAAACAAAAGGGTCCTATTAACTATTCCATTTTTCTGAGATCCTCTCCATTACTTCCTTTGGCTAACTCATCAAAATGTATTCTAAAAATACAGCAAGTGACATTCTATTAAATAACTTACATTGCCAATTATGGCAGACTCACACAATAAAAAGCACAACCACTGTGCTAATTTGTTACTAAATGGGATTATACAGAGTGGAGTGTTTAGAACACTGCCTGGCCCATAGTTAGTGCTCAATAAATACTGTTTATCATTATTGCTATTATTTCACTGAAGATTATAGAGTAAGGAAAATCGGCAAATATTTATTATGTGTTTGTTTTACACTTAGCACTGTGCCATGTGTTGGGATACAAAGAATTAGAGACCACAGTCATATTTTTTGGAAGCTTAAAATACATACAACCAGAGATAGAAAATCTAAATAGATAAAAATTCAGTAGTGTATAAAACAGCAGTAGAATGTGAACTAAAATGTGATAGTTATATAAGATATAGTATATAGTGAAAGGATGATACATTTTCAAAAGGAGATTTCCTAGGAAGCCCTTAAAAGAGAAGGACTGGCACTAATTGTGACACAGTGCTAGGAGTATAAAGAACAACAAGGCAGTAAATGTATTAGCCCAAACTAGGATAATGGCAGAGGCAGCTGATATAATGGCATAGACTCTTATCTGAAATAAGAGTCTGCTAGATTTCTGACTAGATGGATTCAGGGTTAGAGTATGTCAACTTCTACCTACCTACTAGGCTAGTTAATAGTAGATAGTTGAAGCTCCAGTTAGAGAACTAGGCTGAGTCCAGACTGACCACTGGGTGGCTACAAGTGGCCCAATATGCCAGGATGGAGACTAGTCAGTGGACAGTATTGGGCCAGTCAAGGAAGAGAGAATGTTTTATTCTGCAAAAGATCTAATAGCTAAGCTGCTAGTCAGAAAGAACCTAGGGTCTCTAGCAGAAGCATCAAAAATGACTGAAATAATGTCTTGGGGCCCCCCCAAAAAAAAATTGGTGCAATTAATTGGGACACAGACATTACCAGGATGAGTCAGTTTTGGAATGAAAGAAAATGAACAATTTAGTTGTATAGAAGTAGAGTTTCGAGAAACAGGCAGGCATCTACTGCCTTACGAGTAGCTAGAAATGTGGAATCCATATTTAAAGAGGAGAGTGAACCTGTGAGAACAAATGAGATTCACCACCCCACCCTTGGAAAACACAAAATTAAATCTTAGACAAGAGATAGTGAAAAAGATGCAGAAGTCAAGAGACAGAATTTGAGGGGATAGAATCAGATGGAATAGGGTGGTTAGAGACTTTTTCACGAAGAAAAATAAACCTTTCAGAGTACAAGTGCCCAACGAAACTGACAGAATAATCTCATACATGAAGAATTATGCCTGATTTTGTGAAAAATTGAAGGATAATGCAGAAAGAGCAGGCCACATGACATAATCCTACTATAAAAGCATCAAAGCATGACTCAGAGATTTAACCCACAGAAAATTATTAATAGGTCCTTTCTGTTTGCAAAATAGTACAAACATGCCATACCACCAATAACAAAATAATCAGACCTTTATTCTCCCTCTCTCTACTTTGCTTTTTAAAATATGTGGATTAAAACAATCTCTAACTATTTCAATGTTAACTTCAACCTACATCCAACAGTAAATAACCAATCTCACTGGCTATTCATTTTAAACTGTGCTTTGCCAGCGTTTGTGGAATGGTGGCCAATTTTTTTAACTTGAAAACTTAAAAGTTTGAAAGTCAGTAAGAGTTGACATTACCAACTGTTTTTTTTTTTTTTTTTAAATTAAGCACAGTTCAAAGATTTCCTTAATATTAAGTGGCAGCTTTTAAGCTTTTTTTCTTTAAAAAAAATTTCCACTGCTGTCATAGCTTCTGTTACAGCACAGTTTATAGATAGTTGATCAGGTGTGCCCATTGATATTTTTTTGGTACTGAAGTTTTTTTACAGTATTAAAACTTTTTTTATTTGAATAAGTGGGGAGAAGGGAAATATATTTCAGCACTTAGATATACAAATTATTCCCAAAACAGTTTAATACTCAACTAGTCGGTTCTATCAAAATCAGTTTTCCCTGGAACAAGCATTGTTCCCAGCTACAAGCGATCCTCATTTCGCGTGGTACTGTGGGACCATAAAACGGCCCTGAAATCTTAATAATCAATGGGGAAAATGATGATTGTTCCATGACCTTTAAGATACTGCTAAAATATTAAAAATTCTTCAGATCAGTTATAAATGTAGGAAAAAAATGCAAAAATGTTTAAAAATATTTAGTACACTGTAATTTAAAACATTAGAAATAGAACTAAAGTGGTTTATTTCATTGTAAAAACGAAGTAGTTTGAATAGGGCTTGCCTTTTTTTCTGGCAAGTAACTTATGATACCGAGGGAGCATCTTTTATGTTCATGGCAAACTCATACTTCTTTTAAGTTTGGGTCAGCTTCCACCCTTTTATTGCTTGTGCTTTCAGTGTTGTGATATATTTCTATATTCACATTAAATATCCTTTAATGTAAAGTTTTCTTTTTTTAACCATCACTTCCTCTGGGACACATTTGTCTTTATTGCAACCATGTTTCTTATTTGTGTTGATAAGTTTGCCTTCATTAAGCTCCTATGAATGCACAGCAGCAAGAACAATATTCCCATGGTCAGTGACTTCTTCTACAAATTCATTTATGTTTGATTAAAATTTCACTTCCAGTGTTATCATTTTTCATTGCTTTACTGCACTTTCATCTTTGTTGGCCAGTTCTTTTGAGTATTCACTTCTATAAAATGTCAAGTGGATGACAAAGAGACAGCATAACTACGTGCTCTGCTGTAAGTGAACTGAATAACAGATACACAGGGACAAACCACTGGAAGAATCTGAAAGTAGTCAACATGACTGGTCATTAATCATGAAGTATATCTGTTATTTACATAGCGATTTGTAGACTGAAGAACTAGCAGAGAAGTTTGTACTTCATGTAATTACTCAGAGTTATACTGTGCTAACTAAAATTTTAACCTAGATTTTAACAACAGTTTCCTTACCAGTTTCCTTTCCTTCCTGTTAAGGAAACCGGTGTTTAAACTAAATCTGGGTCACTGAAATTTGTGCCCAAGGGAAACATGCAAATAGAGGACTGCCTACACCCTACTTGTTTATATTGATCCAGACAGGCTTAATAGGCTGAAAAATAGCCTATCTGAATTTTATCAAATAGTGAATCTTAAAGCACCCAAGATGAAAAATTAGGGCACACTGAGGTGGTTTTAAAATCTTTGTCATACGACAATCAAGCTTAAAATGTATCTTAGAGTAACAGAATTTTAGAAATAATGACCTTTAAAGGCCCCATAGTTTGGTACCACAGATTATCCAGCATGTTTATTATGAATTATTTCTCCTCCTTCAATTTCAATTTGCTCATACAGCCACTTGCGGTCACAGGGGCATTCAGCTCCACACTTGGTAGAACTACAGGCAGGACAAGCATAGAAACATCCTAAGCAATCTTCATCGAGGCAGTCACAGAGGTCCATCCCACTAAAAATCAGGAGACCTTGGCTATCACAGACCTTACTCTTTGCTGTTATCACTTGTCTGTCTGAACTAGCGGTTACATTTTTTGTAAGCCTTCTTTTTTCTCTTTTACCAGTTTCTGGAGCAAATTCAGTTTGCCTTCCTGGATTTGTAAATTGTAGTGACCTCAAAGCTTTAGCAGTTCTTCCATCTGACTCAGGTTTCCTTTTCTGGTGGTCTTCAGTATCAACATCCACACTTCCATTGATTATCTGTGTGCATTTTGGACAAAGCTTCCAACCAGGTACAAGCTGTCTTCCGAATTTTGCACTCAGAAAAGTGGCATCATCTAAGTCAATTACGTGCAAATTTTTTTTGGCTAATTTTTTGTGTATGTTAAATGGGTCACAACATGACTTCTGTAAACCCTCAAATCTGTCAATGTAAATTTTTACATGATGAAAGCAAATTGCATTGTTCCCAGAAAGTGTCATTCCAGTTCTAAGTTGAAGTAAAAGCATATCATTTGATGACAATTCTTGCAAAGTCTTAAAACCTGTGTGACGAGTATAGTAGGTTTTATGGCATTCATTTGTAGTACGAAGCTGGACTCCAACTGAACATGGATCCATCATGCTTGATTCTAGCAAATTTTCCCTGTTTTATTTTGTCTAGAGGTCTAGGTCATGGGCTGATCACCCAAAGTCCTATAATAGACATTTAATAATCAAACACAAGCATTCCCTGGAAAGTCAGAACTTCACGAGAACACCCAGCTTCGGGCAGTATCCGCGTCCACACAGGACACACTCGACCGCCCGCTTCCCAGCCAGTCCCCACGCTACCACTGGTACTGAAGATTTTTTAGAAATCACCCTCACGTACTCTAAGGCACAGCTGAAATTAGATTTTTAAATGGCTCTTTTACAAATGTATATAACATATGCATGTATATTTGCATATATGCTCATTTCTGTATTTATGAAGATTGAAGGCAGCCTCTCAAGACTTAGTTCCAATTATGATGGTTAAAATAGAAAAAAAAAATAGGCAAAAAGGCACTGCTCTAAAATGTAAAGAAAATAAAATTAATGCAAAGAAAAAAATTAGAATGGATATATTTTCCTTAAAATTATGACTCTGACAATTGAAAAAAGAAATGAGATTGAATTTTTAAAAATTATGATATTTAACATGGCAGGGGTAAGAATAAAGAGAAAAATGCCAGGTGTGGTGACGTGAGTCTGCAGTGCCAGCTACTAAAGAGGCTGAGGATAATTGGAGCCAAGGAGGTCGAGGCTGTAGTGCACTGTGATCACACCTGTGAACAGCTATTGCACTCCAGCCAGGGCAACATAACAAGATCCCATTTCAAAGAGAGAGAGAAGACAGAAACTATGTATATCACATATTGGCTCACCAAAAAAGTTAAGCTGTATTAGAATAATACAATCATCTAAATATAATATAATATAATATAATATAATATAATATAATATATATATAACATATAACCATATAATAATCTGAAAAGCATGTTGGGTCTCTCAGCAAATGCCTTTTTCCCACCTGTTCTTAGATATTGTTCTATAATGCCTGCTTTTCTATCCCTTTGAATGGCTCCTTTCATCCTTTAGTTGGGAACTTGCGTGGCACCTCGCAGAGCCAGGCTGGGGTAGGCACTTCTACAGGCTCTCAATGCCCCTGGCGCATACCCAGTCACAGTGGATGCACTGCGCTGTGATGTTAATAGTTGCTATTTGTTCATCGGCCTTCCACTAGACTACACCTAGCTCTAGAGGGTTGGGTGTCAACATTTATTCATCTTTTTGTCATCTTTTAAATACAATATATGGCACATACAGTGTTTGAATATATAAACTAATGAGTCATGTCCTGTGTTATCAATATGAATTGAAATATAGCATTACATCTTAAGAGAAAATCTAGTCACTCAATATACAAAGGTAGGCAACTTTTAGGGAGAACTGCAAGCTCAAAGCTGTAAGTCTTACACCTCTACAGTATAAGTCATTTTTGTTTCACCAGTAGCATATTCATGCTTTCCACAAAAAACTAATGCTTGGTTTTGTAAGATAAAGAAACCCAAATGGAAAGGTGTGAGTTAAGTATGGAAAAGCTAATTCACAATGTGATTTAAATCATACAGGAATGATCTCCTGACCTATGGAACTCCTTCTATTCAAGCAGATATGAATCCACACTATAACTAAAGAGATCTCCAAGTGTGAGACCTGATGGGATAGAAGGGGAAAAGGACACACGCATGGATTTGAAAACAGAGTGTAAATAACAGCCACCCTAAAACAGTAGTCAGTTTCTTATTTTTACTCATCTTCTAGTTTCAGCAGCTCTGCCTTCATCCTCTCTCAGTTTCTGGTTTGCTTGTCAAAGCAACCTTACTGGAGAGCAATGGGCATATTCACAGGAGGAAGAGCCCTGGTGACCACAGACAGCCTGCTCCCCAAGAACCTACCTGCCTGCAGGGAACCTGTCAGGCCAGGGAGGAAATTCTAGGCACAGAAAAACAGCAGAGTATGTTCACTTCCAGTAAGCCACTGAAATCTGTGCCTAAAAAACCTCAGAAGCAAAATAAATGACCTCATATGGCCATTATGGCAAGGGACAGAAACAAGTCTGAGTTGAAAGAATGTAAACAATAGCAAAAGACTTTTGAAAACCAACTTCCAGTACATTTCACAAATTTGGGCTTTGGAATAATAATAATAAAGGGATGAGATACAGGGGCTGAGTCCCCAGTTGAAACATTAACTCTTACAAAATGCAGTACAACTTTAAGAAGTTACAGGTCATCTGCTGGGAAAAATTTGATACCCTGTCAGTCTAGTTTTAGAATACCCAGGCACTCTGTACACACACATGCTGACCAGGCATTTAATCTTTTCAAGGTACATCGTTCAGGTAATTTCAAGAGAGTAACCTGTTTTAGCAAGTTTACATAAATGGACATCAAAGTAAAGGAGGGGTTGGCACCTGCTTCCTTGCCCAGTATTCTAGAAGACAATAACTGTACAATCTCTAAGTGCTCTAGTCTCAGCTTCCTGCAAAGATAGTCCTGTGATCCAGGTTCCAGTGATTATATGACAAATATTGCAGTTGCTAACCTTTCACAAGGTCCTTAGGTAATAAGAGAAAAATCAGACACCTCAGCACATGCTTTTCCTGGCAGCAGCCTGGTAGCACCTGTCTATAAGTTCAATGGCAGCATAATTTTAACAGAGAAGGCAGTTAAGTGCCCTGGCAGTGTATAATCTCATAACTTTTCACGTAAAAAAGAACCATATGTTTACTGTCCTTGCATTTTCTTGGTAGTAAAATGTAAGCTGTACTATCACTCCACTCATATATACTTTTCCTCCAGTGCCACATTAAACTGTGATTGATTGCAAAAAAAAAAAAAAATTACCTGAATCCTCAGGCTAGCATTTATTGTTACTTAAAACTTAGCCCTATGTTTATATTGTATCATCAAATCCTAAATCCTGCTTCATAATCCACCTGCAAAATTCATAAAGGTATGCAAGAGACTGTGGTATTACAGTGACATCCATTCAAATCCGGGCCATGGACACAGGGCCTGGGGTACCTAGCTGTTTCTCCCTTTCCTCACGTCGCTCCCGGGCCAGCCGCTGCCGGTCATCAACACGTAACACAGGCGGAGGGTCTGAAAACGAGATTAAAAAAACATGAGATGAAGAGTGGATTAAAAAAAAAGAAAAAGAAAAAATACACATTGATAAATATTCAGTAAATTTGAAGAATAAAATATTGTTACACTTTACAACAATAAGTACATGTGACTAGAGTTACAGTGATCCACTCAGTTATTACAAGTTTTCTAACGACTTCCAAGCATTTTTCCTCTATTTGAAAACATCATGTAAATCATGACATAACTATAGCCTTTTGGCTATTTTCATCAAACAATATAAATGATGTTTTGTGTTCCTAAGCTACCAAACTTCTATTATTTTTACGCTTTAAAAAGTCTGTTCCTTAACGACCAACAGAATCCTTAAGTGGCTTTATATTGAACAAATGTTTGCCAGTTAGAGGTGAAGTGCTTGAGTCCAACAGACATGCATTCAGTTTCTGCCCCATCACTTGCTGGCCAAGGTACTTACCTACTTCTCTAAGTCTCAAGCTATGAGGTGTACTTTGATTTATTACCTGTAAAATGAGGATCCAATAGAGCCTATTTTGCATTATTATAATAACTGTTAGTGGAGTGTGTAGTGTGTATGTCCCAGTAAATCACTGAACATCTACTATGTGCTCCAGGCACTGTTCTGTATACTGAAAAGACAGCAGTCACCAAAAAAGACAAAAACGTGAGACTTGGTGGGATTTATATTCTACTTGGGAAAAAGATCTGACAAAGAAGATAAATAAGTACTATACACAGAATGAAAAAGGAGAAAAATACAGAGAATATTAGACTGAGATAAACGTTAAGGAGACAACAAAGAAATGAAGGGGATTATGACATGTCAGGAAAAGGATGTTTAATTTTTCAGATGGAGCCCAAGGAAGGCCTTACTGTGATAATGATGTTCTATAGAAAGTAAGTGCAAAGGCCCTGAGGTTGCAAGTACCTAATGTGTTCCAGAAACAACCGGGTGATCTGAGGGACTGGAACAGAGTGAGATGAGTAAGTGACAGGGCTTATGGTTAAGGTGAGGACTTTGCATTATACTCTGAGTGAGACATGGGTGGAGAAGAGGGGTTCTGCAGCAGAGGGCTACGTTTACAGGCTCACTCTGCTGCCATATAAAAACAAAATAATAAAAATGATCATCATGATACTCATGCTTAAAATTAGGTTTCTTTTTCTCTTTACTAAGTTGACATTAGAATTGACGTTGACAGGCTGTGCGCGGTGGCTCACGCCTGTAATCCTAGCACTTTGGGAGGCCGAGTGGGTGGATTGCCTGAGCTCAGGAGTTCAAGACCAGCCTGGGCAACATGGTGAAACCCTGTCTCTACTACAAAATACAAAAAATTAACCAGGTGTGGCAGCGTGCACTTGTAGTCCCGGCCATTCAGGAGGCTGAGGCAGGAGAATGAGAATGGCTTGAACTTGGGAGGTGGAAGTTACTGGGAACCGAGGTTGCGCCATTGCACTCCAGCCTGGGCAACAGAGCAAGACTCCGTCTCCAAAAAGAGAAAAAAGAATTGACGTTGACATTTTTAGAATCTCATGTTAAAAATGGGAATCTACTATAATAATAGAGACAAACTGAGGGCAGTGGCTCACACCTGTAATCCCAGCACTTTGGGAGGCCGAGGCGGGTGGATCACCTAAGGTCAGGAGTTCAAGACCAGCCTGGCCAACATGGCAAAACCCCATCTCTACTTAAAAATACAAAAATTAGCTGGGCATGGTGGTACATGCCTGTAGTCTGGGAGACAGAGTGAGACACCATCTCAGAAAAAAAAAAAAAAAAAAATTACAGTAGAGACAAATAGTAGTGCTTTGGCAACAAACTTACAGGTCTGCATCCCAAATGTCTTTTTTTGTTTTTTCCTTTTGAGACAGTCTCGTGTAGTCCAGGCAGGACTGCTGTGGCACAAATCATGGCTCACTGCAGCCTTGACCTCCTGGGTTCAAGTGAATCCTCCCACCCCAGTCTCCTGAGTAGCTGAGACCACAGGTGTGCACCACCACACCTGGCTAAGTTTTGTATTTTTTGTAGAGATGGGATTTTGCCATGTTGCCGAGGCTGCCAAATGTCTCTTGAACTTTACAGAATTTGTACATTTAAAGAAAATAAAAACAGTAAAGACATCCCTTAGGAGCCTGCATAAACCAGGTAGTGTGGATGAGGAACAAGACTAGTGGATGGTTTTTAAAAATTGGTTAAATGGACACCCTCAATAGCCCACTATGATATTTTTCAGATTTCCTAATCATTTATGTACTTCTACATATTTTTTATTTGGAAAAATATGGCTCCTGGCCCTGAAGGTTTAATTTGGAAAAAAGAAAAAGGAGGTGGACATGAAGACCCTCTCAGGCAATTTATTAAGGGCTATCCACAGGAAGTTTTTGCTGTCATTTGTTTTTCTGAAAGAAAATGGTGGCCATAGTAAAATGGTATTTTAAAGAAAGAACTCGGGATAAAAGTCAAGATGAAGTTAAAAGAAAGACCTTTAACAATTACTTATCACTTTAATACTCCTTAAATAATATGAGGTTTACTCACTCATGAAAACTTTTTTTTTTTTTTAAATAGGATCTTGCTCGGTCACCCAGGCTGGAGTGCAGTGGTACGATCATGGCTCACTGCAGCCTCAATCTCCCTGGCTCAAGTCATCCTCTTACCTCAGCCTCCCAAGTAGCTGGGACTACAGGTGTGCACAACCACAATCAGCTAATTTTTTTTTTTTGAGACGGAGTTTTCTCACTCTTCCTCCCCAGGCTGGAGTGCAATGGCGCGATCTCAGCTCACTGCAACCTCTGCCTCCCGGGTTTAAGCGATTCTCCTGACTCCGCCTCCCAAGTAGGTGGGACTACAGAGGTGCGCCACCACGCCCAGCTAACTTTTGAGACGGAGTTTCCTCGCTCTTCCTGCCCAGGCTGGAGGCGCGATCTCGGCTCACTGCAACCTCTGCCTCCTGGGTTTAAGCGATTCTCCTGCCTCCACCTCCCAAGTAGCTGAAATTACAGGCATATGCCACCAGGCCCAGCTATTGTATTTTTAGTAGAGATAGGGTTTAACCATGTTGGTCAGGCTGGTCTCAAACTCCTGACCTCTGATGATCCACCAGCCTCCCAAAGTGCTGGGATTGCAAGCGTGAGCCAGCATGCCCGACCTCGGCTAATTTTTTTTTTTTTTTTTGGTAGAGATGGGCTCTTACTATGTTGCTAAGCCTGGTCTTGAACTCCTGACTTCAAGCAATCCTCTTGCCTCAGCCTCCCACAGTGCTGGAATTACAGGCATAAACCGCCGCACCCAGCCTCATAAAAACTTTTATTTAATTATAAAAGTTGAAAATCAATGTTGTAAAAGTCATATGAGCACATTATGGAAAGTCTGTAAAATAGTTTAATTACTTTTAAAATTCCACTGACAAATTCTGTTAGACAAATTCTGTTAGACATATTTCAATATGAAGTATATGACATGTCTAGCTTACTTTTAAGTACATGCCAAATTTCATACAAAATTTTGAAAAGAAGGCTTTAATAACATATGGGACAAATGCTACCCCCGGCAACCCACACCAACCCTGACAGCCCCAAGTCATAGTAATAACTGGTGCTCCTGCAGTAATGAGACAATGCCCAATTATGCAACGTAATGCTTCCCCCTGCAAAGTGCCTTTTGAATGTATATTCTGAAAACAGTGCAAGAAGTGCTAGTTTTTCCCTGATTTCTATGCTATTGTTTCATATGAAAATTATATTCTTAACATGTAACAAACTGCATCCTGTTTCGTAAGATAATATGTAAACAACCAAACTTTTATACAATTAAACGCTGTAAATAAGGCCAATGCTTATGACTGCAGTAGTTCCTGGCTGTCCATCAACATTAGTGCTGAAATAATTACTATCTATCTGGAAATAGATTTGAGAAAGTAAAGAAATGTAACATTTCTGAAGTTCAAGATGCATAGTGGCTGTGATATACTAGATGATTTTGGTTGGTTTGGAAACCTGGCATTAGGAAATACTGAATTGTAGAGTGAAAAAGTTATTCAGTGTAGGTTGTTTCCATCCTTCTGTTCCCATTAATACGAAAGTCTCTTGGGTGCTAGAATGTCATTAACACCTGTGGCAGGTTAAAGATGGCTGTGCATGGGGCTGGGGAGGAACAGAGACTTGTCTGTTTTCTTCCCTGCTGCATTCTCAATGCCTAGGGCTGCATGTGGCAGAAAAGGATATTCAATAAGTATTCGTTGAATGAATGAATGAACAATGAGCAACCTTAGCTAACCCTCAGAGCCTTTAAACTTCTATTAAGATGCACCAATGGGAAAAACTAAGAACAATCTTGTAGCTGATAACGGAGTAAACTATTTAAATGCTAGAAATTTAAATTTTAGTTTTAATAACTAAAAACTGATAAAAATTTATCTTTAAAGGTAGGTTTTCAAAAACATACAATTAAATAATTCCAGTAAATAGTGAATTTCCTATAATTCATTGCCTCCCTTCTCATTTCCACCCCCACATTATTTTTCCCTGAAACAAAAGGTATAGAAAATACTTTAAAATTATGTATAGGTCAGCCAGGCACGGTGACTCACACCTGCAATCCCAGCACTTTGGGAGGCCGAGGCAGACGAATCACTTGAGGTCAGGAGTTCAAGACCAGCCTGGGCAACATGGCGAAACCCTGTCTCTACTAAAAATACAAAAATTAGCCAGGCACGGTGGTGAATGCCTGGTATCCAAGCTACTTGGGAGGCTGAGGCAGGAGAATCGCTTGAAGTCGGGAGGCGGAGGTTGCAGTGAGCCAAGATTGCACCACTGCACTCCAGCCTGGGTGACAAGATGAGACTCTGTCTCAAAAGAAAAAAATTATATATAAGTCAGGCACAGTGGCTCACTCCTGTAATCCCAACACTTTGGGAGGCCAAGGCAGGAGGATTGCTTGAGTCCAGCAGCTTGAGACCAACCCAGGCTCATTTGAAAAAGGGAGACCTCATCTCCACCAGAAATAAAAAAAAATTAGCTAGGCGTGATGGCACATGCTTGTGGTCCCAGCTACTCAGGAGGCTGAGGTGACAGGATCGCTTGAGCCTGGGAGATCCAGGTTACAGTGGGCCCTAATTACACCACTGCACTCCAGCCTGGGCGACAGAGTGAGACTCTGTCTTGAAATAAAATAAAATAATGTATATTCTACATTGTTTCCCAATGGATCTAATATGGTTAGAATAAAATTAAGTTACGAATTCTCACAAGGAAAAAGGCTTTAAGAGGAATAGAACTTAGGCTTAAGTAAGATCGCAGTTGCACTCCACATTCAACCTCCTACCTATGATGGTTCAAGTGTGGGGTGACACCTAACCTGGGGCACTGTTAAGGGTGAAAGGGAGTGCCATTAAAATTCTGTGTTTGATAATATGTATAAACCTGGATTGCTTTACACACATCTGAGAGTATGGTCATGCTACTAAAGAGCTCTCAAAGTTGACAAGGCTTTTACAAGAACTCACTAGGCCTTGACTCATATGTAACAACTACTATTTCTACAGTAAATACTTCTGTATTTCTGTTAGCAATTTGTACTTTATGAAGCACTTTCACATATTATCACTTTATTCTTCCCAATAACACTATGAGTTAGCCAAGCATTTATTTATTCAATGAAGAGTTACTATGCCTCTTCTTCAAATGAAAAAACTCAGAGAAACAGATATGACTAATGAAGACAGCAAGGACATGTGTCAGAGCGAGGGCATAAAACCCGATCTCTAATTCAGTCCTGTGCCCATCCATGCACCATGGCAGCTACAGTCATTACAATTGCACAGTGTAGCATCAGAGAAGGGCTGGAAGATTCGAAGTCATGCACGCCTCTATGAGGGCAATTTACTTATAAACAATAAGACAGAATAAAGTTTCAGTGGCTCTTTTAAAGACTTCTGTTGGGGGACAGCAAAGGGATAGGAATTCAGAGGGATTTTTAATGAATTTGGATATCTGCTTTTCTCAGGTCCATGAAAACACGCAGTTTTCTAAGGAAGTCAAACTATTAATCATTTGGAGGCAGCTGGAGTTCTGAAGAACCACCTCCCACTTCTTCAGGAATTAGTAGATGTGGACAGATCTGTGACTTTACAAACTGTCTGATTTGGTCTGGGTTCAAGTATTGACATTTGAGAGCAATGGTCCTTCCAGGATAACGCAGAACATAGTGTGCTCATAGTTCTAAAACACCACGAGGCACTTCCGTAATGTGCTTTTTTGTTTGTTTGTTTTTTGAGACAGAGTCTCGCTCTGTTGCCCAGGCTAGAGTACAGTGGCGGATCTCGGCTCACTGCAACCTCTGCCTCCTGGCTTTAAGTGATTCTCCTGCCTCAGCTTCCTGAGTGGCTGGGGTTATGGGTGTGTACTACCATGCCCGGCTGATTTTTGTATTTTTATTAGAGACGGGGTTTCACCATGTTGGCCAGGCTGGTCTCGAACTCCTGGCCTCAGGTGATCTACCTGCTTTGGCCTCCCAAATTGCTGGGATTACAGGCGTGAGCCACTGGCGCCTGGCCAGCCATAATGCGCTTTAAATATAAAAGTCACAACTTGAATGTGGAGAAATGTCTTCTAAATCATAGAGATGTTCTGGAGCCTTCTAACGAGTTTAAGTATCAGACGGTAAAAAAGGAAAGGACATTTAGCCAAAACTTACTGGGTTAAAAGGGATTCTCCGAAATCATTCAGTCAGGATGCCCATACCTGGTTAGGACAATACTCAAAATATCCCAAAATACATAATGAACTTTTTTTCCCCCAAGTTCTAGAAAATGAAAATCAACAAAATGCTTTAGACAGACATTCCCATGACCTGTATTCCACAAAAATTAAAAGGTATTACTCAAGGCCAGCCCTCCAACACGTAACTCATATTATCCTTTGGAGAGACTCAGGAAAATAATGACATGGTGGCTTCTAAATCAAGAGCCTTTTATAGAGCTTGGCTTATCTGTATATACAAGAAAACAGACACAGGGATGCTCAAAGAGACACAATCAGAAGTGAAATGTCTCCCTATTTAACTTGACTTTAGCAATATAAATCAAATGACTGTGTATAAGGAGATGGCCAATTAGGGTGGAAGAGGTTTTTCTGGCTTCTGATCTCTATACACTGTGTGCAATCTCTCATCACACTGGTGGTTCTGTGTTAGAATGGCTTATTCATATATTGGTTTATCTATCATACTGTCAACTGGAGGGTAGAGATTATGTCTTTTAGTAATATATTTCTAGTACCTTCATGATGCTAACACTAGATGAATAAATGAGTTATCAGGATATAAAAGTATAAACTGCACAGTAAAAAAAAAAAAAAAAGTAGAAATTAGAAGCAGTGGTGGATGGGGAGAATCAGAGAAATATAGCACCAACAATTAAGCTATGTTAAATTCTCATTGTATAAGAAATGTGATTTTCTTTTATTTTTTTAAAACACATTTATTCATCTTTTTAACCCTCGTGGCTCAGCACAGGGCCTGACACACAGTAGGCACTCAACAAATATTTGACTTCCAAAGCATGACCATTCATGCATCCATAATCCTCTTTTTACAGTATAAAGATGGCTGATATTCAGGCCCCAATGTGTATCTAAAGTAATATATATTTCCCAATAAGCTCTTCTATTTAAAAGTGAGAAACAGTTCTAGTGTTCAATTTCAAAATCAAGAAGACATTCAGGTGAGTGTATCACGTGTCATTAAAAGACAAATACCAAAGCATATTTGCCTGTGCACCACTGCCTCTTCCCTTTCCTTCATTTTCTCTGTCTGTATGAAAGCAAAGGCTTTATTACAGTTTTCACCAACTGTAAGAGCCCTGGACAATTTGTGATAATGTAAGGGCTTTTTACTTCAGTTTTTGTCACATATTAAAGCTGTGTGTCAAGACTGAAGATTATCCACTATCTTCTCTTCTATCTCTATGTATTTTTCTGTTTCTTCCTCTGATAGCTATAACTTGGTTTCTGAGTGTCTGGCTACAATAACCACAAAGGACTGTCATGACTCAAGGATATTAGCCACCACCACTTGATGCTGATAAACTTCCAAAGCCTTCTGAGCTCGATTAATTACAATGGAGGGGTCAGTCTCCAACTTAAAGGAAATTATAAATGCTTTGGGAGCACAATCTTCAATCAAAGGGGAAAGTATTTTTGGCACCATCTTCACTGTTCTCTGCAGTGTGCCCCCAGATGACTGGATCTTGTGCTCAGGCATTTCAGAGACAGGAACATAGAAATCTGACACGACTACACCAGGTAAAACATCGCAGAAGGGCCGGTCACACCTCCAGTGGGACCTTGGTGCCACCTGACGTGACCAACACCACCCGCTGGCCCTGTGCACCCAGCCCAGTCACGAAGCGGGCCATAACCTCAGCGCAGCACCGGAGGCCAGGGGAAACTCAGCTACGAGGTCTGTTTCCACCATCGGCCCAACAAATGTGCTTTTCATGCTAAAGAACTTCTACCTGCATGGAGACACACTTGAATACGAAAATAAAGGTCCACTAGAATACGCTCCATGGGGACAGGGTTCATGTTGTTTGCTCATGCAGTACATCTCTCATGCTTCTTTGGCATAGAAGAACTCAGTAAACATTAGATGGTAGCTGGAAGGTGGGTGGTTGGATGGATGGATAAATGACTCAATGAAAAGGCAGGCTGACTAAGGAAATCTCTGTTTGGTAATTAAAACTCCTCTGAGGCTGCACATCATTTTCCACTAATGGCAGCTTAAGCAATATTTTCAACAATATTTGTTATTGTCTTTCCTCTAAATGACAAAGCAGATTTGTCTGTTGTGTTCAAGACCTTTTCCACATGAAAAAAAAATTCACAAAACTAAACACAGTAGAATATTCTCTATAAGGTTAGACTCAGTTATTTCTATCTTTATTCTCACTGATTCACTGTGCTTGAGTGACTTCAGTACTGGATGCAGCATGAAATAGGTTTCCAAGAACCTCCTGGGGTATTTGGTTTGCTTTCCTTTCCTTTGATTGTCTCTTATTATCATACCATACATTCATTCCTTCCACAGGTCACGCAATGGTTACTGGATATCTGGAAGCAACCGCACTGTCGGTTCAATTGTTTGTATTATATTTATAGACTGTTAGATTATTTGTATCACTGAATGAAAGAGACTATGAATCAGAGGCTGTTACATGAAATTACTGTGTAGGCATACAATCATTGCAAGGAATAGCAAACAAAACCATAATTCTATACAAGCTTTGCTATGTGTAAAGATTTCTTGAAATAGTTTTTGAAAAAGTCACAAAAGAGATAACGCGATAATGCCTGTTGGACACACAGGTATAAAAAATTGTGTCCTATCATTTGAAACAGAATAGTAAAATTATTACCCCTTTAAACTGCTTGACATTAAATGAATGCATCCACATACATCATCTCATTGATTGTCAAAATGACTCTGAGAAGTAAGCAAGACGTGTGTTTGAATCTACATTTTAAAGAGAGAAAACCAAGGCTTGGCTTTGAGAGGTTCTCTGACTTAATATCATATAAGCCAGTAGGAGTGTGTGTTTGGTGGCAGGACTGAAACCAAGCTCTCCTAAATTCTAGTTTTATGAAAACTAGAATTTAAACAAATTAAACCTTTATAATCGTCAGCATGCCTTTAGGGCATAAAAGATAATCTTTATTTTCCCACAATTAATGCAATGCATCATACCTGGTTTATTTCCTGAGTGGTTGTTATTTTGTCCTGAAATTGCAGAGGCAGGGCGGTTGGAGGCATTTTTCTTATCTTGCACTTTATAGCTGTCGGGTGCTACAGAAATAAGACAAAAGAGAAAAGATACATTTAGTTTCTTAAAATTTCTTCAGAAACATTTACGTATTCGACATTTACTGTTAACCTATGTACCAGGTTCTTAGGCTAGATTAAGGAAATGAAAAGATGAAGTAGTTACAACCCATGCCCTCAAGGAGTAGGAAGGACATGTAAAAAATCAACAACCTTGGCTTGAGTGACCAATCTTATAGAAGTGGCATGTTCAAGGGGCCATGAAGGGCCTTTCCCACAGCTGTACCAGTTTACACATAAAGCAACCATGTGGAAGGACGACCGCAGTCTAAAGTCTTGGATCTGAGTTCCTACAAAGCACCATTGGCTTAGAATATATTTCAAATGTATTAATTTCTTTCTGCTTTGGTATATTCAACATCATTTAATCTTTCTTTGGGGTTACTGAGTCTCTGCAGTAGCGCCAGGTCCTGACAACAAACATCAACCCTAACTGAATATTATGTAACAGCAGACCATGGAGATTGAAAAGACTTCAACATATGTTCAGTACAAGTCACTTTTCTGAATAAGCCTGATAAACGCTTTTGGGGGTGGGGTGCTCGAGGGAGGCTGTAGTTTGCTTTATTATGCTGAAATTCAAATTAAAAAAAAATTCAATTGAACAGGAGTTCTGGTTACTTGAACTCTAATTTATCTATATCTAACTTTTATTGGATCCACTCTAGGTGAACATCAGACGTCTATCTGCCCACTTCATTATCGTCTGGATGTCGGGAATTCATTTCCACCTCAGAAGACCTTCTGAGTCATACTGACCACGAGACAAATGTAAAATCCATCTTAAAATTTTTCTATGCTCATATGAAATTGATAGGTTAATTTTATTTTATGTTATTTTATTTTCCAGTAAGCCTTTTGGATTAGTAACAATAGGCTAAATTTTGAAAACTAAAAATAATTTCTGAAAATTGTCAGGCTGTTTGGTCTAAGATTACATATTGCTAATTCCTAACTCGTTAGGTTGGATGTATTTCTAAAGTTTTCAGGCCATCTCTCTGCTTTCATATCACTCTTTTTCTTCTGCTATGGTTTAAGAGTCTGTATTTCTTCAAAAACTTCTTTGGTGAACACTGTAACAGCAAAAGACACAGACAGACCTGGGTTCAAATATGAGACTTGGTACGTAACCAGGTGAGTGGCCAGGAAGTTATTTGGCCTCTCTAAGTAGGTCACATGGGGTAATTATACTGCCTAACTCACAGAACTGTTGAAAGGATTATCTGAGAAGATATGTGTTAAAAATCTACCAAAAGCCTTGGCACATAGGAGGTGTTTAACAAGTATTCAAGGCCCTTTCTCCCAGCTTCTATGCTTTTCTGTGGAGTCCTGGGCATCCCATTCTCATAGCACCCATGCAGGTTTGAGTGTGTTTTGGAGTCAGCAAACCCGGTTCTGCCATTTACCAGATGAATCCTCAGCATGTTGCTTAACATCTCTAAGTCTTAATTTCCCCATCTGTAAAGGGGAAAAACATCTACTTTCAGAGCTGTAAAAATTAAATGAGATAATGTACAGAAAGGTAGATCATTGCCTGGCCCACAGCAAGGCACGACAAATGGTAGAAAGTATTTTTAGCTCTCTTCAGGAAACTGGGCTTCTGGTTCCTCAGGGATTTGAGAGAAAGCAAACCCATGTTAACTTGGTGACGGGGTCCTGGGGGCAAGTGACTAATGTGGCAGAAAAGTCTGGGTCAGCAGCTGGCTCCAGAAGTTTTCAGCTCAGCCACAGTCATACCTCCTGGGGCTCTTAGGTAGGGTGAACTTATTGATATAATTTTTAGAGTATGGCCTGGTTTGGGAAGAGGTAATTAGTCTTTCTGGTTCAGGGTTTGGGGGAGATGACAGTTTTCTAAGATTTGATGCCTTTCATTATATTAAGTAAATCTGAGCCTTAAAAAAAAACCCCTCAATAACATTGGGAAAATCAAACAGGGAGTTTTTTGTTTTTTAAACAAAGTGCAGGGGATTTCACTACTTAAGAACACAATGACAAGAGGAATTTATTCATTTTCTGATTTCCAAAATTTAAAAACCTGAAAATCCTCATTAACGAGAAGATAGGATTGTATATACCCTTATAAAGGTTCTCATGAAAAAAAATTAAAATGATTCAGGTGACTTTCCAGTATTATTTATTTGAATCTCTCTTCTTTCATTTAAAAAAAAGAAAGAAAATTAAGCCATATACTATGATGCTCAGTAAGTCTTTGCTAGCCTTATGTAATCTTTATTGACCATCCTGCTAGCTTGAAAGCTGTATTCCATTAGTGTCACATGTGAGTGTTGAGGTAAAGACAAGAGGAAGGATACAGACAAGCACCCTGGTGGTCTGGGACTCTCTTTCCGACATACTCCGCAACAAAATATAGAGGCATCAGACATTTGGAGCCTTCATCTGATGAAAATTCTGTAGCTCCAGTAAGTGCTGCAATGTGTACTGTGCAGTCCACATCCTCTACCACTCACTGATTCATTCCAACATCTTCCCATAAAGGCCTTGGTGTTCTCACGGCTTTGTTTCTACTTCTGGCTGTATGGTCCAATACAGTCCTCTCTCAACTGCTGAAAATAATTGGTCCAACAAATGACCTGTCAATTTAGTCAAAACACTTGCTCTGAGACACTTCTGACTATAACCTTTGCATCATCCTGTTTAATCTCACTGAATAATATGGGGACTTGACATCCACAAGGATAATGTATTTCAGTCACTCTTTTTAATAAAATCTGCAATGTGGGCTGTGATACAGCAAAAGCTTAAACTCAGTATCCAGCTCTGTATAGTCCCTTATCCATGGGGGACTACTAGGTTCCCAAGACCCCCCGTGGATGCCTGAATTTGTGGGTAGTACTGAACCCTATATACGCTGTTTTTTGGATCTACAGAGACAGCTCCTATGTGATTGACAGGTGGGCAGCAACTACAGTGTGCATCCACTGGACAAACGAATGATTCACATCTCAGGCTGGACAGAGTGGGAGGGCACGAGATTTCATCACACTACTCAGAAGAGCATAAAATTTATGAATTTTTTTTTCTGAAATTTTCCATTTAATATTTTTGGACTACAACTGACCGTAACTGAAACCTCAAAAAACAAAATCATGGATAAGGAGGAACTACTGCATACATGCTTTTCTGCTACAGTCTTCAATTGGAGTTTGTGGGCATACAGCCCCTCTGTGGACATATACTTGTGAGGACACAGCTTTGGGGGAGTGACCTAGAACACAGAACTAGAGGTTGAACCACATGAAATAGCCTTTTATGTAGTGAAAAATGGTTAAAATTTAACAACTTTTAATGTTTCAATCTAATAGTTTAAATAAATCTGTATAGAAAAGAGTTACCATATCAGGCCTGAGATTGCTGTTCTTATTATTTTGTATTTATTTATATATATTTATTCTTTAAATTTATTTATTCGAATATACCTGCCAGGAGTATTGTAACACTCGAATCATAGGTATGAAGTGCTTTATCCAATGTGATTTATAAAATTTGCATTAGAACAAGAAGGAAATAAAGCAATAGCATCACTCCTAATGACTTTCCTGATTATTCCATGTAATAGAGAATTTCTCCTCGGTTTAAAATCCTCATAATTATAAGTGAAGTTGGGTAGCAGTGGTCAAAGCTCAAGGGAGTTAGCATCAGGCAAACCTGGATTTCATTTCCAGGTTTGTTTGTAACACTCTAATCATAGGTATGAAGTGTTTTATTCAATGTGATTTATAAAATTTGCATTAGAACAAGAAGGAAATAAAGCAACAGCATCACTCCTAATGACTTTCCTGATTATTCCACATAATAGAGAATTTCTCCTTAGGTTAAATTCCTCACAATTACAAGTGAAGTTGGGTAGCAATGATCAAAGCTCATGGGAGTTAGCATCAGACAAACCTGGATTTCATTTCCCACACTACCTCAGTTTTCTTCCTACTTGTATTTATTCAAAGAGTACACTACTCTATGGGACATCTTGAGCTCGATGCTGGAAGAAATATTATTAGATGTGTAATTATCTCCTTCTACCACTTCTTTTTCCTTTTCTTGTCCTATGTTTCTAGGTTACACTGTATTCTGGAACTTTCAATTCCTCCAACACTATCTCCTTTCTTCAAAAATCATCTCCCATTATGTCCTGAAATACTATCTGTACATCAATCACTGTCGAGTATGCATTTATAAATATGTGCTCTCAACAAAGTTCTCGTCGTCAACGTCTAGGGAATATCTGCTCATGTATCTCTGCTATCACTTGAACGTCCTCACAAAAAAGCCAATCCCCTAGTGTCAGTCTCTTTGTCACTATCAACAGAACCACCAGGCTCAGAAATGTAAAGTCATTTTAATTAATTAAGTAATTTTTTCAACATTTAAAAATACCCCCATAGACCAGACACTGTGCTACACAGTGAGAATACAAAGGTCATATGACATAGCATCTGCTTTCTTTTTTTTTTTTTTTTTTTTGAGACGGAGTCTCGCTCTGTCGCCCAGGCTGGAGTGCAGTGGCCGGATCTCAGCTCACTGCAAGCTCCGCCTCCCGGGTTCACGCCATTCTCCGGCCTCAGCCTCCCGAGTAGCTGGGACTACAGGCGCCCGCCCCCTCGCCCGGCTAGTTTTTTTTTTTTTGTATTTCTTAATAGAGACGGGGTTTCACCGTGTTAGCCAGGATGGTCTCGATCTCCTGACCTCGTGATCCGCCCGTCTCGGCCTCCCAAAGTGCTGGGATTACAGGCTTGAGCCACCGCACCCGGCCAAGCATCTGCTTTCAAGATGCTTACCATCCTTTGGAGGAGAGACAGTGGGCACATACATGAAATTGCAACAATGGATTGATTCAATTTTCTAAAAAATCCATAAACCCACAGAGGTTTAATAACCAAACAAATGATATAGATAGTGTTACAAGAATTTGGAGTGGGAGAAGGAGCCACAAGGGACAGTAGTCCCTGGGCAAAGAGCTTGCAGACCAGAAAGCATCCAGATAAGTGAAGAGTAATGTGAAGAAATTCCCTTACCAGGGTGGAGCATGAGCAAAACTACCAAGGCAAAGGGACAGGAGAGATAATTGGTACTGTCTAGTCAGAACAGCAGGTTTAGGAAGGGAGGCAGTCGAAGATATGACAAGAGAAACAGGCTAAGGTCAATGTCTCTTTGAATTCTGAGAGTGTGGACTTTTTCGTGAAGGCAATGGAAAGTCACTGAAGTATATACCACATGGAACTTCCAGCTGTGAACTACTTTAGCTTCAGTGGATTCTGTGTAAATGAACAGTGAAGTCTAACAAGTCTGCTGGAAATGAATTTAAAAAGGATCTCATCTTAAAGAAAACAATAAAAGGAAATCAGACTAAAAACAGACATCCTAAGAACTCTGCCTTCTATATAGTTTAGTAACTAGTCAGGTTCTTCCACTTACCCATATCACATACCAAGAGATAACTATTTGACCATTACATGGTAAAAAGTGACATGAATGAATATGGTGAAACTTAGGGCTGTCCTTGAAGAAACAAGAAGTAGGGGAAGAGTAGAGTCAGTGTGGTCACCCTAGAAGAAGCCAAGGACAGCTCATGTAGCACCATATAGGGACCCTCCACCAGAAATGGAACTCCAGCCACAAACACCTGGGAGGACGAGTGGCCGGCAGGCCAGATAAGGAAATGGGCCTGTTGGGAAATAGGTGGGGCATATTTTTGAAGGTCATTTTGCAGGGAGGTGAAGAAGATAAAATATGGGAAATTGATTGGTGCTATTAATCTTTTGTAGACCATCACTTAATGGGGAAGCAGCTGCTTCATGGGGCATGCCTACAGGTATCGTGTCATGGCAATTTAAGTAACTGTAAATGTCAAAAATAGTGCAGAGTCTCATTTGCTCTTCTATACACAATAAACCCATTTCATGGTATGGTGCAACATCTAACCACATTTAATCTGACATTTTGAAACAGAAATAACAACAATGAACCATTTATTCACTCTATTGCTCAATTCTTGTTGCCAAAACATATGCAACTAAATAGGACCATCTGATAATGATACATATTTGAGTTATACACAGCACTCTCCCTATTCTGCTGACAGAAACAATTCAATTAAGATATTTTTCTTGCATTTCACATATCTATACAGAACACAAAGTTAAGATTTGGTGGCTATGGTAGACTTCATTAGAGCATGGTAAGAGTGTGGAGGCTTTACAGTTTGGAGTAGCTCATTCAGCAATGACAGTGACTGAAAGTCACTTTCTGAGTTCTCCATCTCTTCATAAGGGAAAAAACCTTAAGATGTATGACCATGATAGAAAATGATATTAAACCAAAAGGAAATACATTTGTTCAATAAAGAGAGTACAAACCCAACAAAAGACACTGACTTTATAAATACAGTCCAACAGGGTGTATAGTTATATGACACATGGGGACAGAATCTACCACAGGTATCTCTCCTTATTTCTGTAACTGACACTAAGACATGAAGAATGGAACAGAGACATGTAGGTCTTTGTTAATAATTTATACTGAACCACTTCCAAAGAGAAGTTGAGGCAGTTGGATTGAACTGTCAAGGTCTATACATGAGATGATAAAAAATACTGACATAGGCTGGGCGTGGTGGCTCACACCTATAATCCCAGCACTTTGGGAGGCTGAGGTGGGCAGATCACCTGAGGTCAGGAGTTCGAGACCAGCCTGGCCAATATGGTGAAACCTCGTCTCTACTAAATACACAACAATTAGCCAGACATGGTGGTGCACGCCTGTAATTAATCCCAGCTACTAGGGAGGCTGAGGCAGGAGAATCGCTTGAACCTGGGTAGTGGAGATTGCAGTGATCTGAGATTGCGCCACTGCACTACACCCTGGGTGACAGAGAGAGACTCCGTCTCAAAAAATAAAAAAAAAAAAAATAAACAAATAGTGACGCAATCAACTTTCTCTGAAATAAAAAAGATATTAATATCATATATAAAACAGCAAAAGAAAATTCTATCAAAATAGGTTACCAAAATATTCCTAAGGGATAGGACTGGGCCATTTTCCTCCAAGGAGCTGATGTCTACTCATAGTCATCATATTCTGAGCTTAAACAGTCTCCAAATAAATGGAACATCAGCATTCAGTCATTGATATCTGGCCAGGTACAGATCTATGGTAATTTTCCACTTGACCAGAACAACCTGAGGGCAGGGGCCATGCCCTTCAGCCTTGCAATCTCCAGAGTAACATGAGATATATTTTCTCTTCTGATGTGAAGTAGATGTGACCTTGATCTGACAACTCTTTTTGTCACCCTTTCTCTACAATCTTAGCAGTCATCAAAAAATAAGAAAATGTATTCTTTTTCTTTTTACTAATCATCTTATCATTCATACTTTTTTAATACTTTTTCTTTCTCGACTTTTGCCACAGTGTTCCAGAAGGCACACATCCATTCCTCTCTTGCATCCTTCATCAAGCATTTGTTCAGTGTCACATATGTGCTGGGCAGTGTGCTAAACACTTCACATCAGAAGAGAAAAAAAATCTCATGTTATTCTAGGATGACTTCAACATTATATTAGGCAAGACTCAAAATCAAATGGATGTTTTGACCCCGCTTCATAGAAAGGAGCGACCAGTCTCACCTACAGTGAGAATCTCAGGAATTAGAGTGACACTCTACAAACACAACAGAATACAGGTCGAGCATCACTAATCCAAAAACCTGAAATCTGAAACCCTTCCATTTCCAAACATTTCAGATAAGGGACACTCAAGCTGTTATTGCTTATACCGCATGAAGGAAAGAAAGCATGTGAACATTACAGCCTCTACTGATAACATCAGACAAGCATCTCAACTTTGGGAAATTTGTAAACCCCAACCCTTTCCCAAAGCAATTAATAAATTTATTTTGATAATCTGTTTCTTATGTAGCCAAAGAATTATCCACCCTAGCTAAACACGAGGAAAAGGATATTTCAGAAAAGCACATGTTCATATATCTTGTGGGAACTGGGGGGAATCACCTACTAAGCTCTTTCATTTACCACTAAAAGCAGCTCCTCAATGCACATCACAAATGCTTTCTGAAACATTGTGCTGACAGGAATAAACATTACACACTTTAAATTCAACCAAAAAGGCTTTTATCTAAAAAATAAGTAAATAAATAAAACAAAAACCTTCCTTCAGCCAGATGGCAACACTAAAAATAGAATAGAAAATGATGTATTTTCCCCTTGCATTAATGTAAATCAGATTAAAAGGCAAGTCTTTTCATCTCCGCTGGTGACTTACCACCAGTCACAATGCTAGCTACTCTACAAGCATTATCCCTGCCCCACAACATGAATAATGTTTACGACTAAGCAAAGCACAGGGCAAAGTACACAAAAGGAGGGCAAAGTCTAACCATATTAAAGTTTTCCAGTCACATGGAGAAATGGTAAATCAGAAATTGTAGCTACCCATCTATATTTTAACAGCTGGAAACGGAGCTTATCAAATTAGACCCAGTTCAATTAAAATCAATGTGTGATTAGAAGAAACTATTTAAATAATGTGGAAAAGAAAAATAATTAGAACTCAACTTTATTACACTTTGCTTAATTAAAATAACGAACTGAAAAGAGGGTGTTTTTACTTTAATAGGATAATGATTTACTTTAAGAAAAACTAAAATGGCTAATGCCAGTATTTTACAAAATGATTACTATTGGCCATAAAATAGAAAAGCTTTCATACTTACAAAGTACAGTTATCTAAGCAGAAAATGTACAATACTTAAAAATAGTTCTAAACAGGGGACTCAGTTTTAAATATCAGTTTTGTAAATAAATTTGCATGTAATTTTAATCCTATGAGTATTAGTCAACTGAGTTCAATCAGTGAAATAAATACACATATACACTGCTGTCAAATATCAAAAATTAATCATTTCTCCTCTGTAGAAAATATTAAAATATTTTACATTTCTTATGTAAACTTTGTAAAATTTAATAGGAATGATATGGTAGGTTCTGAACGCTTATTCCAACTCATTTCACGTAACCACTGAATATTTAACTGAAAGCTTGTCTAAAATTATGGGCCAGCTCATTCTCCCCATGCTGTCCTGTGCTACAGTCATTTCTGTATCTGTGACTGTGTTCTTTTTTCCCTCACTAGAACACCAGCCTCACCATCTTTGCCACTATTTACATCTAATCTCTTTTTCTTTCTTAGAGCAGTTTTAGGCTTACAGCACAATTGAGCAGAAAGTACAGAGTTTCATATGCTGTTGCAACCCCGCCCCCATGCCTATCCCACCATCAACATCCCACACCAGAGTGGTCCATTGGTTACCATTGATGAGCTGACACCAACACACCATCATCACCCAAGGTCCATAGTTTACATGAGGGGCCACTCGTGGCGATGCACTTTCTACTGGTTTTCATAAGTGTATAATGACGTGTATACACCATGTAGTAACATGTAGAATTCAATCCATTTCCAGTCCAACTCAATCCATCATAGTCCAACTCAAGTCCCTTTCCCATGAATCTTTTAAGCTATTCCTACCACCATCACATTTCTTTCTCTGACTTATACTGCACTCCCATGCAATCTGTCCCACGGTATTTAGCATTTGATTTCATTCTATCTTGTATCATTTTCAGAATGTATGCTTCCAAAATTTCTAAAAACTGAGTCCCATGAGAGGCAAAACAAAAAATGTGCTCTACAGTAAAATAAAACAAAACCAAAACACAATGAGGAATACTTGATGTAACATTTCTCTCTTGGAAATGCATACTGCAAGTTTGCATAGGGAAGGGGCTATATCATTCCATTCCATGCTGGTTACCCAATAAATATCAACTCTTTGATGCTTTATTTATTTATTTATTTATTTTTTGAGACGGAGTCTTGCTACGTTACCCAGGCTGGAGTGCAGTGGTGTGATCTTGATTTACTGTAGCCTCTGCCTCCTGAGTTCAAGCGATTCTCCCACCTCAGCCTCCTGAGTAGCTGGGACTACAGGCACGTGCCACCATGCCTGACTACTTTTTGAATTTTTAGTAGAGACGGGGTTTCACCATGTTGGTCAGTCAGGCTGGTCTTGAACTCCTAACCCCAGGTGATCCTTGACCTCAGACTCCCAAAGTGATGGAATTACAGGCATGAGCCACTATGCCCCCGCCTTGATGGTTCTTTTCTAACAGAACCCTGATTGGCCACTGGACACAGATCTGGCCAAAACATTGAAGACTGAAGTTGTTAGGTGTCGTTTGTGGGAATGATCCTTAAGGCACAGCAGACTCTGGTGTGTGAACTGTTTGCTCTTCACCCCTCCTTTTCTTCCTGCTTTGAATGCCGATATGATGCTTAAGGCAGAGCATCTATCTGGAAACCATGAGGCTATCAGGAGGGAAAGGCCAAGGGAACAGAGACTCAGGCCCTGACATCTTTAAGTTGCTGGTCTAGTACCAGCAACTCTTCACTTCTATGTTCCCAATAGGTTAGAGAAAACAAAATCCCCCATTTGTTAAAATCATTAAGAAATCCTGTAATCATAAATTAAAAAAAAAAAAAAAATCCCCAAACTGATACAGAGATCCTTCTGGCTACAGAATAAAGTCCACGCATCTTAGCCTTCCAAATGTCTTATTTCTTATTCAGTAACTCTTTTATTTGGCCCATCATGAATCCTACATAGTCTAATCCGTTCCAAAAGTCAGAAAGCCAAGCAGTCCTGGTTCATTATATTAAAGCAGAGCAGCTTTAGATTTGAAAATAGTGGGAGGAGCAATATCAGGAGAAAAAAGGAGTGAAACATACCACATCAAGTTTTAATAACATTTGTAATAGAAATCAGTTCCATAGGAATTCAAACACCTTAGAAGCCAGTGGAATCCTAAAAAGAATGTGAAGGGTTCCCCGATGAAACGCGCTAACCTCAAATAGCTCCTGACAATTCCTGAGCCACAATTCTTCTCAAATACTTAGTATTCTAAGGTCCTATATGAAGTGCAACTCACAGGTTGGTTACACACGGGTTAAGTTCCCTTCTCTATCAACACTTCTACAAAGAAACCTTTAATACACGATAGGTATCAATGGCACATTTGCTTATAAAAAGAAAGTAAATTTATCTATTGATTTAGCCTAATTTTACTTTTATTTGTTAGCTTTTCTATACTACAGAAAGAACATGAAAATAACATCTAAAAGGCCCATAATTCTATGACCCAGATAGCCTACTTATTCTTTTTATCTTAGAAAGGAAGTGTTCTTTATTTATTTAACAGATAGGGTCTCACTATGTTGCTCAGCCTGGTCTCAAACTTCTGGCCTCAAGTAATCCTCCCACCTCAGCCTCCTCAGTGGCTAGGATTATAAGTGTGAACCACTGTGCCTGGCTTTAAGAAAGAAATGTCTATTACATAATTAGGAAATTCAAAAAAGTACAAAAAGCTATAAAGTGAAAGGCAAAAGCCTTTTCCCTCTTCCTTTCTGAAAAAAAAAATTCTATGTATAAATATATATATTTGCTTTCCATTTATTCAGAACAATTTACTCTTCTGCCACTTTCTTTTCTCATTTAGTAACCTATTTTAGCCTGCTTTTCAAGTTCTTCCTTTAATTGCAACTAATTTCATCATTTTCAATATGTGGCTATAGGAATTAGATATTCTAGATTCATCTTCTCATAAGTGTTCTATTAAATCTTCACTGATGTGTGAGACCACAGTCCTGATTGAGTATTATTTACCTTCTTCTGTCAGCATCTACACCTGATCCCTTGCTCCCAGAGTTGGTAACTTAATCTCTTGCACTCTCTGCTTCTGCCAGTCTGAACTCAACTGGAAAAGGCAGCCACTTCCAAGGAAATAACCACAAGGAAAATTCCAAGGAGGCTTTGCTTTCCTGGTACATAGCGTAACAGTGAACAAAAGTAGGAATGAAACCTTCAAGAAGTCACACTATTTGGATTGAATCAGAGGCTTAAAAGCAAGGTTTGTTCCATATAGATACATTTACCATTTCTACCCCTCTTAGTTTTGCAAGCCTAACCTGCATGGGTTCCAGGCTCTGGCTTCTGCCAACTCTGATGGGAGAGCATCGTGGGCTGCTGAAATTGAATTCCTTCTCTAGCACCTTCTCTGGATAGGCAATAAAGTAGTGGAGCGAAAGGGTGGAAGAACACTTCCTGGCCAACTCCATGCCCACTTCAGAGCCAGAATCAGGAAGCTATTGTGCCAGAGCTGAAAGCTGAAGCTGCTCCTTCTCTGATACAAGAGGCAATGAAAAACTGGTGAAGGCAGCTGATGATGTCTGCAAGGACAGATGACACTGACTCCCACCTTGTGAAATCTGCACAGACGCTACATGAGAACTCATCAACCGGCCAGGCACAGTGGCTCACACCTGTAACCACAGCACTTTGGGGCGCCAAGGCAGGCAGATTGCTTCAGCTCAGGAGTTCAAGACTAGCCTGGCCAACATGGTGAAACCCCGTCTCTACTAAAAAATATTAACATTAGCCGGGCGTGGTGGCGGGCACCTGTAATCCCAGCTACTCGAGAGGCGGAGGCAGGGGAACCGCTTGAACCCAGGAGGCGGAGGTTGCAGTGAGACGAGATCGCACCACTGCACTCCAGCCTGGGCAACAGAGTGATCCTCCACCCAAAAAAAAAAAAAAAAAAAAAAAAGAACTCAAACTTCTAGTGACTTTCTCAGGTAACTTGTGGTCTGAAAATAAATTGAATCTATTAAGTAATTAAGGCTATCATCCTGGAGAACAAAGAAATAGGGCCAAGCAAGGGCTTTGGTATGCTTAGCGTAGCAAGCAGAGACTCAATATCAGGCCAGGAAAAAGGGATTTAAATCACAAAGCATTCCTCTGGCCTCATGTGGGAAAGAAAATGGAGATTTAAAACATGTTCCTTTTATTTTTTTAAATCATCTTTCTACTAGACGAGGAATTTTTTTTGAGCTGTTCAATCTCTAATTTGCCACATCAATACGTCCCCAAATAAGAGATCTCAAATTCTGGAACCTATTGAATATCTAAATGTAGTAACAAAACAAAAACAAAACAAACCAATGGAAAGGATCCCAATCTGAAAAACACCAAAAAAAAGAATGGTTTTACAAGCTCTGCCAACTCTCAAAGGCACAAAGTGTGCTATGTGGCAGGCGCCACAACCTGGCAAACAGTAGCAGGTTGGAAGGAAAGGCTGACTGAGCAGCAGGTTGGAAGGAAAGGCTGACTGAGCAGCCCTTCAAGGAGCACTCATGGCTGCAGAGTCCACAGACTGCAATTTACACGCTTGCTGTCCAGTAAGTATTTTCATTTAAAGAATGCCACATCCATTTCAAACAAGAGAATCCGATTACAAATTCTAAATCTGCCTAAGCTACAGGCCCTTTGGGGGTCATGAAGAGCTCAGCTAACACTAAGCTGACGAATGGGCTCTTTTCTTCTAAATACTTTTAGAATGCATTTTATGTGACCATTTTGTACTTCACAACATCCACTTGGGGGTTGGTGCCTACAACAGTAGGAGAAGCCAGAAGGAGGTTGAGAGAGATTGAATGGGTAAACCATATGCATACCTTCTCCTAGAAGAAGGAGAAAAGAAGCCAACCATTACTAAGTGGAGGTTGGGAGGAACCAGCTACTCTCCTTGCGTCCCAGGGGACAAAGGGCTGTCACAGACCTGACCTATCTCCCCACTCTCTTCTTTATCCAAACACCTGCTCCTAGATAACCAGTCCTGTTTTCAGAATCGTAGGGGAATCATTATCAGAAAGGAAGATGTCTAAAGAACTGTCTGAGCTTTCTAACCAAATGTGAACAGATCTCATTTCAGTCTTTGAGTGCCCCCTCAAACAGCCACTTTTCCTAGATGCATTAGGAGTATTCTAAGGAAGTGACATGGCAATATGTTTTCTTTTTAGTTTACAAATGCTGCATATGCCCTCAACTTCATGACACTTTTTCTGTTATCCTATGTCCTTTATTTTACAGGAGTGGAAAACCTTAGAAAAATTTCAAAAGGGCGTGTGCTTTCTGTAAATAGTAAGTTAGGGAGGGAGAGGTTTTGATACTGAGTTTGGTTTCCAAGTAGATGAAAGAAGGAGAAAAATTATAGTTGGGTGAGGGCAGGGTAGGAAGAAGAATTTGAGGAAGTGAGAAAACCTGCTTTACAAATAGTAGAATCTGAGCAATTTGAAGGTACATCATTGTATGATTAAAGTAGAATAGATGTTTAATACAAATTGAGTGAATAACTATATACACATTTTTAATAGGGATTTTATAATAACATTACTATCTAACAGGTTAAATAGGCTTTTGTGGGTTATCAGTTACAAATGCAATATTTTTATAATGTGCAAATGTGTGCCAGCTTTCAAACAGCTAATTCATATATGAACTTCTGGAACATAACCCATTTATTACTAAGAATTATTATTTTAAAAAACAAATACTATAAAAGTATGGCAAATAGGCATAAGGAAAGGGTCATAGGTAATCATATTTTAGAGCTAGTTGGGAAAGGAATTCATTTAATATGTGTGGTTAACCATTTAATTTTTAAAATGTCTTAGAAATAATCACACCTGTGTTCCTCAATTAATACTTTCGGATAAACTATTCAATTTTCCTTAGGCAAGATTTTCTGGCAGGCAAAGCTTGACTTTGTAACAAATATTTGTCAGCAAAAATAAGGTAACTACTTATGCCTGAAAAAAATTCCATTTTAAAAATATTTCTAAAATATGATTTTTTTTTTTTAAAGACAGGGTCTCCCTCTGTTACCCAGGCTGGAGTGCAGTGATGTGATCATAAGCTCACTGCAGCCTCGAACTCCTGGGCTCAAGCGATCCTCCTCCCTCAGCCTCCCAAGTAGCTGGGACTACAGGCGCATGCCACAACATCGAGTTGATATTTTTATTTTTTGTAGAGATAGAGTCTCGCTTTGTTGCCCAGTCTGGTCTTGAACTCTTGGCTTCAAGCCATCCACCCACCTTGGCCTCCCAAAGCACTAGGATTACAGGTGTGAGCTACCACATCCATCCTAAAAGATGACTTCTTAAAAATCATCCGAAATCACTATGGACAAGCATTTATTAAACCTCAAAGCCATCCCTGAAGAACAGGAGATAAGATTCAAAGAATAGCTAATACCAGTCTTATTACTGAGAGTTGTATTTCACACAAGGAAAATTTACCTTCTCTTTCTATAGCTCACCAAATTGATTTTAGAAGATTTTGATCATAAGAAAAGTCACACTAAAGTAATACATGAACACTGGCCTGCAGAGTGCTCAAATTAAAAGTGTGACCACATTAAAAGTGATACAAATGTGAAAGTTGCTAGCAGTCTGAGTTCCAAGATAGCATCTGTGCAGAGTCCACAAAGCAGGAGTCAGTGCTGTCTGCCCCTGCGGACATCATCAGCCACCTTCACCAGTTTTGCATTGCCTCTTCTATCAGAGGAAGGAGCAGCTTCAGCTTTCTGCCCTTCTCAGCACTCCCTGGTATCACAGCCCCCTGACCCTGGCTTTGAAGCAGGCATGAAGGTGGCCAGGAAGCGTTCTTCCACCCTTTAGCGTCACTCCTTTATTTCATATCCAGTGAAGGTGCTAGAGAAGCAATTCTATCTCAGACAGCCCAGAATGCTCTTCCATCAGAGTTGGCAGAAGCCCCAGCAGGAACCAATGCAGGTTTCCTACCTCCATCCCCAAGCCCTTGGCCCACTTCAAAGAGATGCCTAGAAGCCAAACAGATTTGTTGCTATGAATTTCGTTAGCTGACTTATCACTGTGTTGCATAATTCTTTCCCCAGGGTACAGCTAACACCATTTCCATCAGCAGCTCCCCAAAGCTCCCTGCTACTTACAATAATCAATACAGGCACCAGCTATGCTGGGGTTATAAAAATACCAATATTGATCTGATTTATATCAATCTGAGGTCACTTAGCTAAGATTACATATAAGAATGACAGTTTCATCTAAATTTTTAGGGATACAGACAGAATTCACAGCCATTTCATAGGCACCTACAATGAAACATCAGTTGACAATACATTTTAGTTTCTATTAATCTGGAAATTATTGTAAACCAGCTTTAAAAGTTTGCCAATCCTTATTTCACTAGGAAAAAAAATTAAAATCTTCACCCATTTTACAAAACTCGACTTTACCGAAAAGTTTAGGCTGATTTTAAAAGCTAGAAAAACTATCCTAATACTACTCAATGTTCGAAATGTTGGTTATAAATCTTTATAATTGGTTTTAGATTATTGTAAACCTTTATGATTACCTAAATTCATGCTTCATATTCTAATTAGTAGTGTCCATGTATGTGCTACTTCCAAATACTCATTCAACATTGGCTAGAAAGGTCTACGAAGAATCTACTCTCTCTGTTATAGTATCAGATTAACTCCCTAAGAAAGGTTGTCGGAGTAAAAGAAATAACTCCACAATACCAAAACGCCACTGAAAACCCTCAACTGATAACTATAAAATAGAAGCACAGACAGCTCCAGCTTTCAAAGGAAAATAAGACAGAACTACTGTAGAGAAAAAACATAGTAACAGTGACAGCACCAGCAGCAGCAACTGTGAGAACCATTTATCATATTAGGCATTGTGCTACAAGCTTTACATAATCACATCTAATTCCTACAGACACCCTGCAAGGCAGGCAATTAGCATCCACATGTAACACTGAAAACACAGAGGCAGAAATTGGAAGTGGTCAGAAAGGGTCTGAATCTAGCCTGGTTTGACTCCAGAATTTGCTTGGTTTTCATTCATCATGCTCATTCCTGAGAAAGGGATTAGACAAACTCACTTGCTGGGCTATCTGGAGAAGAACTGAGATGGGGTTCAGGAGCCTGAGTGTAGGTGCATTTTTTTTTCTCTCACTTGTTTTTTTCTGATGAGAGAAAGTAATAAGAGGCCTTGTGCCCATGATGACCTGTCCTGACCCTAGGAGAACTTCCCTCACTGCTTTGTAAAAGTTCAGCCATGCGTGGGCAAGCATGCATACAGTCACAGTGAGTTTTACTATTTCATAATATCTCATAATATTGATGAATACACAATACAGTCACAGTTAGTTATAAAGAAAAACTGACAGATCTCCAAGACTGCAGAATTTCTAGAATCAAGACCTTCGGGAAAATGATACAAAATCCTCTTGCGACGAAAACTGTGTTTTTCTTCTTTCTTCTCACCTCCCTTGCCCCCAACCCCCAGTTTAATTAAAAGGTATAAAGTGAAGAGAGAACAATAAACAATTATCATGGTAATTTGATAGTAGATACAAATGTGTCAACCACTTTCTCTGCCAAAATTCAGGCTACAGAATACAGGTGTTCAGAAAGTACAATGTGCAACTGTTTTAAATCATATTAATTTGTGTTTCATTGAAGTGAGAGCTTCATTTTATGTTCAACTGCACTATTGATAGGTTAATATCTGCTATAGTTTGAATGTATGTATCCGCCAAAATTAGTATGTTGGAAGCTATGATCCAATGTGATAGTGCTAAGAGGTGGGGCCTTCAGGTGATTAAGTCATGAGGCTGGGAGTAGTACCCTTATAAAAAGGGTTCAAGGGTACTAGCTAGGCCCCTTTTTTTGCCCATCTTTTCTGCACATGAGGACACAGCATGAGGTCCTCTTGTCCTTTTTGCCCCTTTTACTATATGAGGATGCAGTAAGAAGGCCCTCACCAGACACTGAAGGCCAGCACTTTGATCTTGAACTTCTCAGACCCCAGAACTCAAGAAAAGAAAGTTATGTTATTTATATTATCTAGTCTCAGTTTTTGTTATTAGCAGCATAAACGGTCTAAGACAATACCTAAAACTGTGTGCATGATGTATAAAATCTCTAGGATGCACTTAGGTGAATAAAGCCCCACTGCACCTATATTCTAGGAATTAGTCAGATGAGTCAGCTCTACCACCCTTCCCCCTTTTTTCATCTTACAAACTGAAATGCAGTCACTTTCTGACCCCTCTACATTTTGCTTCACTTTATTCACTGGGCTGTCATAAAGAGTTTGAGATCTTCTAGTTCAGAATTAAGCCAGTATTACGTTAATAATTAAGCAAACATCGGGAACTCCTTTTTTTTCCTTTAAGACTAAAGGCCTGGAAGAAAGGAAATCTTGGTGAGACAGCAATAAAACTGCAGTGAAAAGAGGGTGAGAAGCTGACGTACAGACTTACACAGGGAGTGGCTGGCTCAGGGGCCTACTTCATGCCTGGTCTTGCTCCTTCTCTGAAGGGTAGTCTTAGGCTGATGGCTAGTTTAATAGTGCTGGGTTCCATTTGAACTCAATTTATTACAATGAGCTGCTGGCCAAATTGGGCAGGTTAGCTTGGTTGGCTACAGCAGGAGCTTGAAGGTCAAAGCACCATCCCTGTGCTGCTGGGTGAGTTCACCCACAACAGAATTCTGTAGCATGGTCACAGAAAAGTACAATGACAAAGTGGTGGGAGGTGTGAGCCAGGTGACTACGAATATAATCACTCAGCACAATATGTAATGAGCAGGCACTATTCCAGACATTAATAATACAAAGATAATCATACTGAGGCTAAAGTCTTCAAAGGCAGACACACATAGAAATACATAAGTAAAACATAATATAGTAAGTACCATGATAGAGATCTCTATGGGAACACAGAGACAGGTAAGGGAGGCTTCCTGGAATAGGGGACGTCAGAGCTGGTCCTAAAGAGTGAGTAGGTATGTGGGTAGGGGCACTCCTTGCCAAGGAGAGGGCATCATAAACAAAAGCAGAATTTCTGCCATCAGTCATAGGGAAAAAGAACAGGATATGCATCAGCTTTTTATAAACCCAACAAGAAAACCTGTTAACTTCTTTTGTAAATGAAAAATTGCATCTTTACTCACTTAAAAATGCTTTTTGTTAAAATAAGATTTTTTTCTCACTTGTTGCAAGGAGGAAACTATACATTTTGTATATTATATGTTTACTGTTTTGTAATTTTAGAAGATTAAAATAAAACTTTAATAAGAATTAAGATCTAAGAATTATGACAATGAGCAGAGGATGGAGGTCCAAGGACACAATACTCTCAAATGCCGGAGAGCCCAGTATTAGGATGAAATTATTGTATCTTAAAAATAAAATATTTAAGGTCTTGAAAAAAAAACAAACCTCCCCTAACTTCCTCTCTCCGCAATCTCTTGGTAATCTCTATCCTATTCTCTACTTAGGAGTTCAACTTTTTTACACTCCACATAACAACGAGATCATGCGGCACCTCTCTGTGCCTGGTGTATTTCATTTAATATAATGTCCTCCAGGTTCATCCACGTTGTCCTAAATGACAGGATTTTCTTATTTTTTAAATTGAATACCATTCCACTGGGTATATATATGACATTTTCTTTATCCACTCATCCGTCGATGAATACCGGTTGATTCTATATCTTGGCTGTCGTGAATAGCGCTATAATAAACATGGGAGTTGAGAGATCTCTTCCGCGTGCTGATTTCATTTCTGGCAGATATATACCCAGCAGCATAAAATAAGCTTAAAGTCTGAGAGATAATTTTGCTTTTGAATTAAGAGGCAGTATATTTTAATATTTTATCATTTTTCCCTAATATATACCATCCAAACCACTTATATGCAACTCCATTTACCTATGGTACTGTGTTTACATTGCAAAAAAACAAATTCAGGAAATCATAGAGCAGAAAATGTTCGTGAAATCAAATAATTAGAGCTACAGTTCAGTACTTCTCATAAAATGAATGGTGTTTTAGTAACTGTTTCCTTAGTACGTCTAATGATTTTATCTTCTCGTTCATTTTTCCATTAAATTTTGCTATTTCAGCATATAGATAGCTATTCTTCCTTTCCCTTTTTTGATCACGTATACCTTTGCAAATCTCAGGAAAGCTATTCGCCCCTTAAGCTGAAGACCAGGGCGTGAAACTTCAGAGTTTCATGGTCCCCAGAGATGGTCAAGAACCCCTCTCCCCTGGCACCCGATGACAGAAGATGCTTTGAGTGGTTACGAATTCCAAACTACAGGTCAGGGTGTGGTGGCTCCAACCTGTAATCCCAGCACTTTGGAAGGCTGAGGCGGGAGGATTTCTGGAACCCAGGAATTTTAGATCAGCCTGGATAACATAGGGAGACCCTGTCTCTACAAAAAATAAAATTAGCTGGGCATGGTGGTACATGACTGTTGTCTCAGTTACTTGGGGGGCTGAGGTGGGAAGATCGCTTGAGCCTAGGAGGTGGAGGCTACAAGTGAGCTGGGATGGTGCCACTGCACTCCAGCCTGGGTGACAGAGCAAGACCCTGTCTCAAAACAACAACAACAATAACAAATTTCAAACAACAAAGTAAATCTTCCCAATTTCCTCCATGAAGTTTTGGATCAAACATAAAACCTTTAAAAAGTGGTACTTAAGGCTGGGCATGGTGACTCATGCTTGGAATCTCAGCACTTTGGGAGGACGAGGCAGGTGGATCACTTTAGGTCAGAAGTTTAAGACCAGCCTGGCCAACATGGTGAAACCCCATTACTACTAAAAACACAAAAAATTAGCCGGATGTGGTGGTACATGCCTATAACCCCAGCTACTGGGGAGGCTGACAGGAGAATCGCTTGAACCCAGGAGGCAGACGTTGCAGTGAGCTGAGATCGCACCACTGCACTCACTCCAGTTTGGGTGACACAGTAAGACTCTGTCTCAAAAATAAAATAAAATAAAATAAAATAAAAAATAAAAAGTCATACTTAAAATAGTTCTTATAAAACAAGGTTTCAAAGCCCTTCTGTTTAAAACAGTGGTTCTTGAGGGTTTGTATGAAACTCACCTGTGGGCTTTTTACACCGTGCTGTCCAGGTCCCTCGCAGACCTGCTGAGCTGCAATTCTGAGGCATTAGGCTCAGCTGTGTATTTTTAAATGGCTCCCTAAAGGATTTTGATGTACGTCTCTGGTTTAGAACCACCAACTCACAGAATTTAACCTAGAATCATCTCCCACGGGCTAAAGTGATTGTTCACATTTTTCATTGCTTGGCAAAACATGAAAGTTCTTTCTGGGTTTCCTGAACTAATGGTTTAAGAGATGTTGATGGGTTTCAGCTGTCCCCTAGACCAGCTGCCTTCAAACTGGGATCCGCAGGCTCCCAAGGGTATCCAAGGGCTTTCCACAAAAGGATTTTAACAGTTTTTGTGCTTTGGACTCCTCTGGCACCTGGCAAAGTCAGGCTGAATCTCTTCTTAGCATAATATTTTTAAATGCATAAATCAAAACAGCATTAGCAAGAAAATATAACCATACTAAAGATAAGTATATTTAAAAATGGTTATACTTAAATATGGTTAAAAATTTAATGCATATTTTTATACATTTAAATATGTATACTCGAGAAATATATGTGCTCCTTTATTAACCCAGTAAATAGTCAAATCTAGGGGCATGTCTAATAACTGTCATGATTTCAAAGTATCAGTTCAAACCACCTTTTGAGATATCTGAAACAACTGTAATGTGATAAGAAAACACCTGACTTCTGTTGATGCTCATACTACTTTAGGTTTGTTGCTTACATTTGTAATCAAAGAAAATGCTCCGTTTCTAGGTGAGGTTAGTGGAAAAAAAGATGAAATTATTTTCCTCATCCAAATTTACAAACGCTTGGAGTTAAAAACCTTACTTTAAGGGAATATGTGTATATGGAGGGTTATAAAGCAATCAGTTTCCAGATTCTTTCTTAAAACCTTTTATACCTCGTTTCTCATATACATTCCCCTTCTACTTTTTTTTTTTTTTTTTTGAGATGGAGTCTTGCTCTGTCACTCAGGCTGGAGTGCAGTGGCGCAATCTTGGCTCACTGCAACCTCCACTCCTGGGTTCAAGCGATTCTTCTGCCTCAGCCTCCTAAGTAGCTGGGACTACAAGTGCACACCACCAGACTTAGCTAATTTTTGTATTTTTGGTGGCGGGGGAGGGGGGCTTCCCCATGTTGGCCAGGCTGGTTTAGAACTCCTGACCTCAAGTGATGTGCCCGCCTTGGCCTCCCAAAGTGCTGAGATTACAGGCATGAGCCGCCGCGCCCGGCCCTCTTCTGCTTTCATGAGGCACGCTTCTTATGCATCCTGAACATTAGGTGGTTTATTGTCAAGGGTGCTAAAACCTCTGAAGTGTCACTAAAGAAATGAGAGAATGCACTGCTCCTGTAAAAGCTCCCCTTGAGAGCAAAACAAGAAATACTGTGGGAGCAGGGCCTTGCTTCATGCAAGTGAAAAGGTTTCTGTCTCGTTTGTATTGACGCATCACTGTCACAGGGCACAAAATAATACAGAAAGTCTGCGCCTTACGATGTTTCGACTTACAATAGTATTAGACTTTATTCCATGTTATACCATGTCAACATTTCCTCACTTTTTAAGTCCATTGTGTATTTAAAAAATTTAATTTCTAAGGTATGTAAAAACAAAAATGTTTGAAGCCTAACCAATATTTCACAAAGCCCATAAGAAATTAACTTTGGAGCCATGGAGGTCTAAAAGCCGCCTTCATCAGAAACACCTTGGGTATTTACTTAAAAAGCAGATTCCTATGCCCCGACTCAGATGTATGAAATTTGAATCTCTAGGGTTGGGTCTGGGAATTTGCACTTTGAAACAAGCATTATACTTGAATCTGATGTACACCAAAGTTGAGAACCACCGCACTATGCTACTTCACTGCTTTGCTGTTAAGTCTTCTGGACACTATTGTTTCAACCATTTTCTGGAGCTATATTTATCTTTCAATCTATGGAGAGGCATTTGTTACAAGCTAAATTATACAAACTCAACACAAGGCATTGATGCTTCTTCAGAATTTGATGGGAACTGACCATAGACAATATCAATAGGAACCATCTCTTTGTGCATCACTTAATAATTTTCAGTGGTACAGAATAGTGATGTTTTCCTTAACCTGTTCCTTATAATTTGATACAATTTTTGGATAAGCTGTAAACAAGCCCACAATAGAACAGGGAGGCAAATATTCCCTTTTAAAAAAATATGGCCCTACCATATGAACTAATAATTTAAACTATGGCTCTGCTATGTAATTATTATCAGAAAGAAGTGTTAAAGTTCAAAGCATTTGGTATTCCATGGGTGCTTTAAGCTTTTTAAAAAATGTCCTAGGCTAAAATTACATTAATCATGCTACTTGAAACTCCAATTTTGGACCTTTCATGAATAAAACTTCAGCAAATGTCTCAGTTTAAAATTATTCTTAAAGAGGTTTGACCCTGCTACTCTCTACTCTGTAGAGGTGAGATGTGCAGACTAACTGCTCAAGCCGACATCTTTGTTAGGTCTCTCCATTTTCATATAATGAAAAGAGTTCAACTGTGGGTTAAAGCATGTGATTCCACTGTTGACAATGAAGGAGTTAAGGACGATCCACCCCACACTATGCCAATTTGGCATATTTATTATTTCAAGCTGAAAGTACTTGAGAAACTAGTTGCAAAAAGGCCTTTCTGATCTGTCCTTTCTTACAGATGGTAGGCCATAAAAATTCCTTTGAGGATGCCTTCCCTCCAGTAGGGAGAGAAAATGACCCTTATCACCAGAGATTGGAAATTGCTGCTGCAATGAACCTGTACAGATAAACTTACTGAAGAAACCCTTATCTTCCACTAGCTTTGCACACCCCCACCAAAGATCTCCTAGTGACCTCTAGAATTTACTGTCCCTAGCCCAGATCCCCTTGTCCTGTCATTTCTTCACAAATTTATTATTCCTTGTCCAAAAAGTACAAAAGCTATCTGCATTGGCCATTTATTTGCATTCTTACTCTCTTGTACTCCCTATGTATGTGTAAAAATTTATAAAACCTGCATCCTTTTCTCCTGTTAATCTGTCTTGTGTTAATTTGATTCCTAGAACCAGCCAAAGATCCCACTTAAGAACCAACATAGGTAGAGGTGACTTTTAGCCTCTTACAACCACCTATTAGTTTTCTATGAACTTGCAAAGAGTGAGAGATCTTGAACTTGTTGTCACTCAATAGCCAGCAAAAGCTCAGTTCCAAGAAGCCATATTCCTGGAAGACATACAGGAGACACACTCATCTATATTTTCCAAAATCTATCCCTGTATTAAGTCATACTAACAGCTGCATAATGAATAACATTGTCTATGTAAAATCTGTATAAAGATATAACAAAAACTGAGTTTCTCCTGTACTCTCACAACACAATCAACACACAACACTCACTGTGACCTCTAGTTGCCAAAATGTGTGGGGATTTTTCCCTACCAGCAATGAATTCTGCAGCAGACACCAGCTGGGTATCTTCTAATTCAATTCAATTCTGATACTACCTGCTATAAACTGGGGTTCCCACAATCCCTCCTCATCGTTCGGTTAATTTGCTAGTGCAGCTCACAGAACTCAGGGAAACACATTTACTGATTCATTATAAAGCACATTACAAAGGATACTGATGATCATCAGAGGTGGATAGGGCACAGCATGGGAGAAGAGCACCATCAGAGGTGGCTAGGGCACAGCATGGGAGAACGGACATACCACCATTCAGGAATTTCCACATGTTCAACTTTCTGGAAGCTCCCCAACCCAGTCCTTCTGAGCTTTTATGGAAGCCTCATTGCTAAGGCATCATTCATTAAATCATTGGCCATTGGTGATAACCTTCATCCCCTCTCTCCTCCCCAGAAGTTGGGAAGGTGGGGATGGGGGTGGGGCTGAAAAGCCCCAATCCTCTAATTCTGCCTTAGTCTTTCCTATGACCAGCTCCAACCTGAGGCTACTGAGGGGCTGCTGGCCACTAGGAATCTCATTCACATGCAGCAAGACACATCACTTTGGATTTCAGGAGTTGCATGCCAGAAAATGGGAACAAAGAACAAATATATATTTCACAATGTCATAATCTGCTTTTAAGGCTAATCACCAACTTTGGCACATTAGACACCATATTCGAAAAACTTAGTGTTGTATACATTGAATGCTCAGTCTGTTTTCAATGTTTTATTAGTCATTTCTACAAAGAATAACAGTCAAGGACAAAAACTAAAAAAAAAAATTAAGCATTTATACTGTAACGACCAAATTATTTTCAACGAAAACATCTCCCCCACAAACATTTCTGGGTATAAAATTTCTCTCCCCTGATATCATAAGTCCATGGGTAAGTTATACAACTTCATGAGCAGCCACTGGAATGTGTTCTATATGCAATGAGTCTATCCTTTACAATCTGTAGCATGGTGTTAACACCACCAACCTCTACGGAAGTTTAATCTGAGAAACACGAAACTCATCCCCCCTGAAACTTGTTGTTATGTCTCTTGCCTGGATATTGCTGAGGTCACATCTAAACATTACAGAGAAATTACTTTTCAGTGTTAGTATTGAGAATAATTGTATTTCTTCCAAATAACTGATTTCCTTTCTCTTTCAGCAAAGTGAGTTGAACATCTGGGCAAGGCTTCTCATTCGTAACTGCAGTTTGAAAGCTTAGGGACAGATTGTGATCCACTCACAGGACTCGCCTTTGGAAGGGCATTATTTCCTGTTCCATTTTATCTTCCAACTTTTGGTTTATCTTTTTTCTTTCTTGAACATTTCTAATTTATATTACTGCATTATCCTTTAACTGTTCTTGTAAACACTTTTAGAACAATGGAGAGTATCATAAATTTTTTTAAAATTTAAACAGGAAATGTTTAATTATTTGAATTAATATTTATACTTTATGAAAATAGATGTTAAACTGTAATACTTAAGGAAAAATTTAAAGTCTCAACGACTGTCTGAATAAGTGGGTGTTTTTTTCAAAATAATGTCAAGTGCCTGGTAAAGTGAAAAGAAACCTCTTGTATCAACATCAACTTATCCTGAAAGTCATCACCTAAAACTTTTCTTAAGCAATGACTTTCATATGACACTGTGCTGCTAACATACCATAATATTAAAATGCTGTCTTTTCCCAAAAAGCAAGCATAAACAAGTAGTTAGAAAAAAGAAGCACTTTGGCCAAACGAGCTCAAAATTTAAAATGAAGGCTGGGCACGGTGGCTCACGCCTGTAATCCCAGCACTTTGGGAGGCTGAGGCAGGTAGATGACGAGGTCAGGAGTTTGATACCAGCCTGACCAACAAGGTGAAACCCCATCTCTGCTAAAAATACAAAAAAATTAGCAGGGTGTGGTGGCACCTGCCTGTAATCCCAGCTATTTAGGAGGCAGAAGAATCGCTTGAATCCCGGAGGTGGAGGTTGCAGTGAGCTGAGATCGCATCACTGCACTTCAGACTGGGCGACACAGTGAGACTCTGTCTCAAAAAAAAAAATAAATAAATATAATCAGCTGAGCTGTTTAAAGACTCTGAAGGAATAAGTCAGTCCTGGGAATTAGGCAACAATGCTCTGGTGTCTGTGCAGGAAAAACACTACATATGAACCTAACTTGCAATAAGGTCCTTTTGGCAACACGATTATTAAAACAAACAAACAAACAAAAAACCCTTCTATCATGAGTCTTGCCTTTTAAAAGGCTATGGTTAATGACTATGAATTTTTTTTTTTTTTTTTAAGATGGAGTTTTTGCTCTTATCATCCATGCTAGAGTGCAGTGGTGCAATCTCGGCTCACTGCAACCTCCACCTCCTGGGTTCGAGAGATTCTCCTGCCTCAGCCTCCTGAGTAGCTGGGACTACAGGCGCCCTCCACCATGCCTGGCTAATTTTTGTATTAGAAATTGTACTAGAGACGGGGTTTCACCATGTTAGGCAGGATGGTCTCGATCTCCTGACCTCGTGATCTGCCCGCCGTGGTCTCCCAAAGTGCTGGGATTACAGGTGTGAGCCACTGTGCCAGCAATCACTATGAATTCTTACAAAGACTCCCATTCTACAAAATGGTATTATAACAATGCCTGAGAGATACAAGATACAGAATGAAAAAGTGGAGAAAATAATAAAGCAATCTTTTCTATCAGTTGCTAAGAAACGAGCAAAAAAAATTAATATTTTATTAGCTTTGAAAAAGCTTCATGTACTGTTAGAATGACTAGAAGAATCCTTCCCCCATCCATCAGTGCATCTGTTCCCCACGTAAAGCACGCCTACATACAATGTTCTAAGTACTGGGGACACAGCAGTGGTGTTTAAAAAAAAAAAAAAAAGCAGGCTGGGCATGGTAGCTCAAGCCTGTAATCCCAGCACTTTGGGAGGCCGAGGCGGGTGGATCACAAGGTCAGGAAATCAAGACCATCCTGGCTAACATGGTGAAACTCCGTCTCTACTAAAAATTCAAAAAATTAGCCGGGTGTGGTAGCGGGCGCCTGTAGTCCCAGCTACTCGGGAGGCCGAGGCAGGAGAATGGGGTGAACCTGGGAGGCGGGGCTTGCAGTGAGCCGAGATCTCGCCACTGCACTCCAGCCTGGGCCACACAGCGAGATTCTTTCAAACAAACAAACAAAATAAAAATGTAAGGCAATTTACAGAGTTTAACTGAGCAAAGAACAATTTGAGAATCGTGCAGCTCCCCAAACCAGAATAAGTTCAGAATGACTCCATGCTGCCATATGGTTGGAGGTTTATGTTAATAAAAAGGAAAGTGATGCACAGAAAATGGGAATGAGGTGCAGAAACAGCCCATTGGTTACAGCCTGGCATTTGCCTTATTTCAACCTGGTTTGAACAGCTGGCTGCTGTGACTGGCTGATACTCGGTGATTGCTGAGAGATTATGTCTCCCTAATGTCTGTTTACACATCCAGTTAGGATGTGTAAGTCCACTATGTATCAGGAGACCTTTAGGAAAAACAAAAAATATGTAAGGAGCCAGCTTTAGGTTAAACTTAAAGGGGGGCAGAAGTACGCAGGGGCTCCGACCATAGGGACATGGGCATTAGCCAACGATTGCACTGATGAACTCACATGAGCAACTGGGAAAAGGGCTCTGAGAGGGAAGAACACAGTTCTTGAAGGAATACAACAAAGGAACCTGAATAAATGCAACTACTTAAAATTCCATTTGGAGGCCAGGCACCGTGGCTCACGCCTGTAATCCCAGCACTTCGGGAGGCCAAAGTGAGCGGGATCACCTGAGGTCAGGAGTTCGAGACCAACCGAGGCCAACATGGTGAAACCCTGTCTCTACTAAACATACAAAATTAGCTGAGCATGGAAGTGCATGCCTGTAATCCCAGCTACTCAGGAGGCTGAGGCAGTAGCTTGAACCCGGGAGGCAGAGGCTGCAGTGAGCCGAGACTGTGCCACTGCACGCCAGCCTGGGTGACAAGAACAAAACTCTGTCACAAAAATAAACATAAAAATTCCATTTGACTTCTGTTTAAGCCTTTTATGCTTTTCACCAACACAATTCTAAGTAGAAAAAGTAAACTAAAACAAATTAGAATCCACATTATTTCCAAGATTTCTTCACTTGTTTTTAAATAGCAATTTCCCACTAACAATATCATAAATGTAGTTTTTTTAAAACTGAATTCTTAAACAGAATTCCTAGCATGGAATATTTCTACCTGATTAAATATTTAAATTTTAATATTAAAATATTAAAATGCAAATAATCTAGTACTTCCAAATAAAACAAGTATCTCAAATATTAAACTATCATTTCTTTAAAAGGACTTTTTGAAATATACCACACTTTTTATAGAAAGGCAGGCTGATCACCTGAGGTCAGGAGTTCGAGACCAGCCTGACCAACATGGAGAAAGCCCCTCTATATTAAAAATACAAAATTAGCCGGGCATGCCATGCCTGTAATCCCAGCTGCTTGGAAGGCTGAGGCAGGAGAATCGCTTGAACCCAGGAGGCGGAGGTTGTGGTGAGCTGAGATCGCCCCATTGCACTCCAGCCTGGGCAACAAGAGTGAAACTCCATCTCAAAAAAAAAAAAAAGTGGATACATTTCTGGGAAGAGGAGACATTAAATACCATAAAAGTCAATGTTCTGTTTTTTGAAGGTTACTGCTGGTGGGGCTCAGGGAATTCCACCTCAAAACATGACTGTAAGAGATAAAAATCTATACCCCCAATATGCCTTTTTGCATAAGGATTATTTTGAGAAACAGCAGAAACTGGAAAAGCTCTGAAAACAGAAAATAAGTTACCCTTTTGTAAGAGAAATTTACACCCATAAAGGGAATCTCCATTTGTAAAGGTGTCTCCATCTCTGTACCAGAAAGAAAGGGATGGCTCTAAATCTAAACTAGAAACTCTTCTCAATGGGGAAGGCACCTACTTAAATCTGTGCAACAGACTTTACCCTTGTTTAGACATTTCCTGATCACCTCCCCATAACAGGTTTTCTCTACACCTCCTCTGTTTCTGTAGACATGTATTAAAGCCACTTCCTAGATATTTACAGGCATCTCTTTAATTGCACTTCCCTTTATGGCATTTTGCTAAATCTACTCTCTCTGTGCTCTATAAAAGGAACAAGAAAGCCTGGATGACAGCACATCTGTTGACAGCATGGTTCACTTGATAGTTTAAGTCCAGTGTTGAGAGCTGCTGTTCAGAAGAAAAGATTCTTTTCAAAATATTACTGTTCATTGACAATGCATCAGGTCATCCAAGATCTCTGATGGAGATGGACCAGGAGATGAATGTTGTTTCCATGCCTGCTATCACAACATCCCATCCTGCAAACCATGGATAAAGAAGTAATTCTGACTCTCAAGTCTTATTTAAGAAATAAATTTCTTAAGGTTATAGCTGCCATAAATAGTGATTCCCCTGATGGAGCTGAGCAAAGTAAATTAAAAACCTTCTGGAAAGAATTCTCCATTCTAGATGCCATTAAGAATACTTTTGATGCATGGGAGGAGGTCAAAAATGTCAACATTTACAGGAGTTGAGAAGATGATTCCAAACCTCATGGATGACTGAGGGATCAAGACTTCAATGGAAGTTAGTAACTGCAGCTGTTGCAGAAACAGCACGAGAACTAGAATTAGAAGGGAAATCTGAATACTGAATTGCTGCAATCTCATGATAAAACTTGAATGGGGCCAGGTGTGGTGGCTCACGCCTGTAATCCCAGCACTTTGGGAGGCTGAGGTGGGCAGATCACAACATCAGGAGTTCAAGACCAGCCTGGCCAACATGGCAAAACCCCATCTCTACAAAAATACAAAAATTAGCTGGGCATGGTGGCACATGCCTGTAATCCCAGCTACTCAGGAGGCTGAGGCAGGAGAATCGCTGGAACTCAGGAGGCAGAGTATGCAGTGAGCCAAGATTGAGCCACTGAACTCCAGCCTGGGAGACAGTGAGACTCCGTCTCAAACAAAACAAAACAAAACTTGAATGGATGAGGAGTTGCTTCTTATGGATGAACAAAGAAAATGGTTTCTTAAGACGAAAGCTACTCCTGGTGAAGATACTATGAATGTTGTTTAAATGAAAAGGGACTTAGAATATTACACAAACTTAGAGAGGAACTGACCCCAATTTTGAAAGTTGTACTGTGGGTAAAAAGCTATCAAACAGCATTGCATGCTGCAGAGAAATGAAAGGAAGAGTCCATTGATGCAATCAGCTTCACTGCCACCTTAATGTTTATGATTCTCTAAAGGCTCAAATGATCATCAGCAGTTTTTAGCAATAAAGTATTTTTTTTTTTTTTTTGAGACAGAGTCTCGCTCTGTCACCCAGGTTGGAGTGCAGTGGCACGATCTCAGCTCACTGCAACCTCCACCTCCTAGGTTCAAGTGACTGTCATGCCTCAGCCTCCCGAGTAGCTATGATAACAGGTGCATACCATCATGCTCAGCTAATTTTTGTATTTTTATTAAAGACAGGGTTTCACCATGTTGGCCAGGCTGGTCTCAAACTGCTGACCTCAAGTGATCTGCCCTCTTTGGCTTTCCAAACTGCTGGCATTACAGGCATGAGCCACCATGCCTGGCCACTAATTTTAATGAAAATATGTATGCTGTTTTTTTCAGACATAATGCACACTTAATAGACTACAGTATAGTGTAAATATAATTTTTATGTGCACTAGGAACCCAAAAAATTAGTGTGACTGCCTTGTGAAATTCACTTCATTGCAGTGGTCTGGAACTGAACCTGAAGTATCTACAAGGTATGCCTGTACTCTGGAGATTCAGTTGGTATTCCCTAGGCATCACTCATGTATACATGAAGTATATACGTTAATAAATTTCTGTTAGTCTTCTCTTATTAATCTAACGTTTGCCACAGGTGTTCTTGCCAACTGAGAACTTGGGAAAAGTTATATTTTCTCCCATGCTAAAACTAACAAGCCACTGGAAATGAATGCAAATAAAAACCTTTTTGTTTTTCTCGTGGGTATAATTTCAAAACATTCTGATGGCAGCCATTGGCTATAAAACCTGTGTACAACATTCAGTGTATTTTAACAAAGCTTAATAATTAATGAACATCCTATGTCATTAATTTATAATAAATCCAATCTGTTTCAGAATTTTCAAATGCACTGCTTAAGATTCTGTCCCAGTGGTAATTAGCTAACAGTGACAGTCTTTAAATTCCTTTATTTGCATTTGTCATAATACACTTTCCGGACAATCTAGTGAATGTTCAGTGAGTGACTCTAAGGGTTGTGGCAGTGGTCAGGCTATCTGATTATCTTCCCTAATGAGTGAGGAGCTTTTCTCATCATTAGAATACATGTCAGAATAAAGAGACTTCCTGCATTAGACACGAATAGGTAGAAAATTTTGTAATTATGATTATTTTTACCATGAGGATTCCCAACAAATTTTGATAATTTGGTTTTCTTCCTTATGTCGATATGGAGGTACTGGATAAAATATTGATTTAATTTGGTAAATATTATTGTTATAATTTGGTAAAATAACATGAACTTTTATTAAAAAAGCAACTGAGTGCTTGCTTGGACACTGAAGAAATAGCTCATAGTATTTAGCCAAAGCTGTTTATGACTGATACTTATATAAACAAATACAGATCACTTAATTTTGACTGTAAGTGTTCATTAAGAGAAATTAGTCTTTCTGAGGTGGGCTTTTTTTTTTTTCCTTTTTTTGCTAGTTTTGCAATTATGCAAGACATCAGTAAAGTTGTTCCTTTTCAATGTCTCATCTCCATATTTGCATTTCAACCTCTTGGTACCTTGTCTACCCAGGAACATGGAGCTCAGAGGCTCTTCCAAAACTGCCAAAGGCTCCCAAAACAGGTATTTAGTAGGGTTTACCCAGTCCCACAAATGATGAGCCAGCTGCCACCCATCAGAATTCATTCATCATTTGATCTATTAAGTCCATCAGAATAAAATGTTAATTTGGATTTAAATGCTCATGAAGACTTAACCCTACCTAAATGATCAATCTATCTAGCTAGTTGCTCTCTGTCTGTCTGTCTGTCTATCTACCTATCTACCTACCTACCTACCTACCTAAGACAAGTTCTTGCACTGTCTTCCAGGCTGCAGTCCAGTGGTGCAATCACAACTCTCTGTGGCCTTGACTGCCTGGGCTCAAGCAATCCTCCCACCCCAGCCTTCTGAGTAACTGGGACTACAGGCACGTGACACTATGCCCAGCTAATTTTTGGTAGAGATGGGTCTTACTATGTTACCCAGGCTGGTCTCAAACTCCTGGGCTCAAGTAATCCTCACACCTTAGCCTCCCAAAGTGCTGGGATTTCAGGCATGAGCCACCAAACCTGGGCAACACAGCAAGACCCCATCTCTTAAAAAAAAAGTTAGCCAAGTGAGGTGACCCTCACCTGTAGTCACAGCTACTTGGGAGGCTGATACAGGAGGATAGCTTAAGCTCAGGAGTTCAGGACTACAGAGAGCTATGATCACGCCACCTGCTTGGGTGACAGGCCAAGACTCTGTCTAAAAAATGAAAATAAAAAACATCTCCAGTTACCTTTCATCTAAAGGTCTACTTGAGATGTTAAATTTGGCCAAGAGAAGAGACACCAGGAGACAAAAATTGCCTTAAACTTATGCTACTCCTTAAAGACTATATAGTACATAGTCATGAGTTTAGAACTACCTTCACCTATAGTTGAACTATTCCTTTCTGGATCCTTGGTCAGACAGTCTCTCATCTTTCATCTAGTGTGTACTCTGAATAGGAATATTGGACATGTGCTTCCAAATGTAGCAACGAAAACTCTAGAAATATGAGGAATAGACGGGTAAAAACAGCAATATGTGAATATTAAAAGAGTTATAAAGAACAACATTATATAATGATAAAAGGGTCATTTCACCAGGAAGATATAATAATTATAAATATATATGCACCCAATATCTGAGTATCTAAATATATTAAAGCATACAACAGAACTGGAGAGAGCAATAAACACAATACAATAGTAGGAGGAAATCTAAATTTCCCACTTTCCATAATGGCTATAACAACCAGACAGAAAATCAATAAGGAACAGGGGACTTGAAAAACACGATAGACCCATGGCCGGGCGCGGTGGCTCACGCCTGTAATCCCGGCACTTTGGGAGGCCGAGGCGGGTGGATCACGAGGTCAGGAGATCGAGACCATCCTGGCTAACATGGTGAAACCCCGTCTCTACTAAAAATACAAAAAACTAGCCGGGCGTGGTGGCGGGCGCCTGTAGTCCCTGCTACTCGGAGGCTGAGGCGGGAGAATGGCGTGAACCCGGGAGGTGGAGCTTGCAGTGAACCAAGATCGCGCCACTGCACTCCAGCCTGGGCCACACAGCCAGACTGCCTCTCAAAAAAAAAAAAAAAAAAAAAAAAAAAAAGAAAAACACGATAGACCCAATGGACCTAACAGACATGTATAGAACATTTCACCTCATAGCAGCAGAAGTGCTATGTTCCAGGATATGTGCCAAAACAAGTCTTAGTGAATTTAAGAAGACTGAAATGACAGCAGGTATTTTTTCTGACCACCATAGGATTAAAGTAGAAATCAATAGCAGAGAGAATACAAGATAATTCACAAATATGTGGAAATTAAACAATATACTCTTAACCAATGAATGGGTCTTTAACAACCAACAAATGGGTCTGAATATGTTACCCCAAATAATCTTTATTTTATGGATTTTGAGCCAAATGCCACCAAGAATCAGCAGACTCAATATGAAGCTCTAAAATCAAGGCACAAATTTTCTTCTTGTAAAGGAAATTTATATTTAAATAGAAAATTTTCATTTGTAGAGATATCCCCCTCTAATTCAGTAGGGATATGATGACTCCTAACTCATATCAATGGAGAAGACATCAACGTAAATGTGCATAAAAAACCTTACTAAATAACCCTTATTTATTATACTTTTCCTGGTCCATTTCCCATAACTTGTTTACCCAGCCACAAAGCCCCAAGCCTCTATTCCTTTGTTTTGTTAAATACAGTATTTAAGCTCAAATTCTAAACACCCATTTAGGTTACTCATAGCTGTGTGCTCCCAAGTGTACATGCATGATGCACATGCTAGTAAACTTCTGTTTGTTTTTCTCCTGTTAATCTGTCTTTGGAAAAATTAAGCTGGAAAACCTGAAATGAGTAGAGAAAAATACTTTTTACATTCCCTATAGGGAAATTATAAAATACCTTGAGACACATGAAAACAAAAACACAACATACCAAAACTTATGAGATGCAGCAAAAGCAGTGCTAAGAGGAAAATTTATAGCTATAAATGCCTACATTAAAAAGAAAGAAAAACGCCAGTCAAGGTTGCTCATGACTGTAATCCCAGCACTTTAGAAGGCCAAGGTGGGAGAATTGCTTGAGCCCAGTAGTTCAAGACCAGCCTGGGAAACATAGGGAGACCCTGTCTCTACAAATAATAATAACAAAATTAGGTGGGCGTGGTATGCGTCTGTGGTCCCAGCTACTTGGGAGGCTGAGGTGGAAGATCACCTGAGCCCAGGAGGTCAAGGCTGCAGTGGTCCATGATTATGCTACGGCACTCCAGCCTGGGCAACAGAGTGATACCCTGTATCAAAAAGAAGAAAGAAGAAAGAAGAAAGAAGAAGAAGAAAGAAGAAAGAAGAAGAAGAAAGAAGAAAGAAGAAGAAAGAAGAAGAAAGAAGAAGAAAGAAGAAGAAAGAAGAAAGAAGAAGAAGAAGAAGAAGAAGAAGAAGAAGAAGAAGAAGAAGAAGAAGAAATATTTCAAATAAAAACAAAACATTATACTTCCAAAGAGCAAGAAAAAGAAGAACAGGGTGTGAAGTTAGTGCAAGGAAGTAATAATGATCAGAGCAGGAAAAAAAGGAGAATATAAAAATACTGGGTAAAAAAACTCAATGAAACAGTGTAAAAAAAAAAAAAAAAAAAAAAGACAAAATCGACAAACCTTCAGCCAGACTAACTAAAAAAGAAAAACTCAAAAAAAAATCGGTGATGAAACAGGAGATATTGTAACTGATGCTACAGAAATAAAGGGGATCATAAAAGGTTACTATGAACAATTAAATAATTATATGCTAACAAGCTGGATAACCTAAAAGGAGGAGATAAATTTGTAGAAATACAGAACCTACTAACATTGAATCATGAAGAAATAAAATATCTGAACACACATTTAAATAGAAAAAAGATTGAATCAGGAATAAAAAAAAAAAAATCCCCCACTCCCTACCACCCCCCCACTAAAAAAGCCCAGGGCAAGATGGCTTCACTGGTGAATTCCACCAAACATTTAAAGAATTAATGCCAATCTTTCTCAAACTCTTCCAGGAAATTGAAGAAGAGGGAACACTCTCGAACTCAAATTATGAAGCAGTGTTACTCTTACCCCATAGCCTAAGACACTGCAAGACAAGCAAATTATAGGCCAATAACCCTGATGAAGACAGATGCAAAAATACTCAACAAAATACTAGCCATCTGAATTCAACAGTATATTAAGGGAACAAATGAGATTTATCCCTGGGATGCAAGAATGGTTCAACATACACAAGTTAATAGATGTGACACACCGCAGTAATAGAATGAAGGATAAAAAAAAAAAAAAAAAACATGACCATCTCAACAGTTACAGAAAAAAAACCTGACAAAATTTGATACCCTTTCATGACAAAGGCTCTCAATGAACTAGGAACAGAATAAAATTTCCTCAAGATAATAAAGGCCATATATGAAATCTCATAGCTGATATCAACTCAGTAGTGAAAAACTAATACCTTTAAGGTAAGGAACAAGGCAAGGATGCCCACTCTCACCACTTCTATTCAACACAGAGCTAGAAGTCCTTACCAGAGCAATTAGGCAAGAAAAAGAAATAAGCACTGAAAAGGATGAAGTAAAACTGTGTTTGTAGATGACATGATCTTATTTGTAAAAAACTTTAAGAATCCACAGAAAAACTAGGACTAATAAAGGAATTCAGTAAAGTTAAAGGATACCAAATCAACATACAAAAACTAGTTGCATTTCTACATACTAACAACAAACTATCCAAAAGGGAAACTAAGAAAACAATCCCATCTACAATAGCATCAAAAATTACTTAGGAATAAACTTGGCAAGGTGATGAAAGACTTGTACGCTGAAAAATTATAAAACATTGATTAAAGAAATTTTAAAAGACACAAATAAATGGAAAGATATCCCATGGTTATGGATTAGAAAACTTAATATTGTCAGCATGTCCACACTACCCAAAGGAATACATAGATTCAATGGAATCCATATCAAAATCCCAATAGCATTTGTTACAGAAATAGGAAAAACAGTCCTATAATTCATATGGAACCCCAAAGATTCTGAATAGCCAAATGATCAGGAGAAGGAACAAAATTGTAGGCATCACACTTTTCTATTTCAAAATAGATTACAAAGCTATAGTAATCCCAACAGTATGGTAATGGAATAAAGACATACAGACAAATGGAACAGAACAGGGAGCCCAGAAATAAGCCCACAAATATATTGTCAACTGATCTTTAACAAGAATGCCAAAAATACACAATGGGGAAAGGATAGTCTCTTTAACAAATAATGCTGGGAAAACTAGATATCCATATGCTTAAGGAAGAAATTAGACCCATAAACAAAAATCAGTTCAAAATGTATTAAACACCTAAATGTGAAGCCTAAAAGTGTAAAACTTCTAGAAAAAAAGATAGGGAGAAGGTTCATGACAGTGGTCTTGGTAATGATTTCTTGAACATGACATCAAAAACACATGCAATAAAAGCAAAAATAGATCACTAGGACATAAACTATAAGGCTTCTGCACAGCAAAGAAATCAACAGAGTAAAAAAGGAACCTACAAAATGGGGAGAAAATAACTGCAAACCATATTATCTGATGAGGGGTTAGTATAGGATGTACAACATTGTGCCCATGGTTAATGATCCTGTATCATACACCTTAATATTTAAGAGGGCAGATCTCATGTTAAGTATTCTTACCACAATGAACAAAACAGAGTTATAGTATATTATTACATTGGCATAACTCAAGGAAAGTAATTTAGCAATATTTATCTATTGTCATGAAAAAGTTCAAAATTGTTGACTCCACAATCCCACTTTTGAGGCACCCACTTTTGAATCCCACTTTTGAGAGACCAACTGAATGAAAAGTTGTAAGATGTGGAACAAGTCTTATACCTAAAGACATCCATTAAAGTAATACATGTAACTGTAAAAAAAGCAAAAGCAGTAATAGTCAATGGGGGACTGTTCCTTCCATGGATTTTTATCTAACCAGTGAAAATAAATGTATTTTAAAGTAAGTCAGTACCATAGATAATTGCTCATACAATATTTAATAATAATTATTTGATTATCAATATGCACATTGATGCTGAGAGGGAATACATGAAAATTGCTAAAGCTGCATTAGGGTGAAGAGATTATGGACGGTGTTCCTTTTTTGTTTTTGCCAAAATTTCTGTAATGCTATGTTATATTTGGATCATTAAAATAAATACATTTACTTATTATACACATGAAGCACTGTTTATAAAAAGATGCTTCGAAAACAGACATTTTTCTTAGTTGAAACTGGTTTATCTTCCTAATTCGTCACCTAAAAAACAGTTTACATATCATAGAAAACAAAAGGAAACAAGTCAGCCCTGTAGTTTTTCATGTGGAAAGACTGATTTCTTCTAGGTTAGAAGGGTCCTCTGTCATGCCCCATCCTTCAATACAAGCAAATTTACAGTTTCCTGGGCTGTGACTTGTAGAATGCAGCCTCACCTGCCATCCTGGGACTAGACTTTTCCTGTGGGCTGAGGTAGCTGTGGAGTTGCTGTCATAATAAACACCAGAGTGAAGCCACATCTAAGGTTTATCTGAAGATTTTTTTTTAAATTAACTGCTTTAAATCCATAGCACACTTAATTTAATAGTTCCTGAGGAATACAGCCCTCCACTAGACCCAATGATAACACATGATTTTCATTACACATGTCCTAAGGTATATGGACCTCTTAGGTTCCAATAACAGGATTTCAATCAACTCAGTTGCTATTGGGTATAGCGAGTGTAACTTATACAAAAAGTCTAAAACTCTCTACACAGCTGACACAATTAAGAATTTCTGTCTTATTCCTAACAGCTCCATTTGATTCCTAACACCCATTGTACACCTTAAAAATATTTAAGAAAATACACAGTCAAGAATATAATTAAGAAGTATTTAAGAAAACTCCAAACTCCATGTTTTATAACTAAGAGAATTCTCACTTACATATAGCTACATTCATGTAGAGAAACAGCTTTTGCTTATTGATGATTTCACCTAATTTGAATCCAACCAAAAATCCTGAATGACATATTTAATTTTTACCTTGCATGACTGAAACGTTATTACTGAATACTTACATATTTAAATTGTGTATTTCACTTATGAGAAAAGTAAAAATACAAATTTCAAGTTCTCAAAGCAAGAAGGTTCAATAAAACGTTATATAAAAATGTTGATCTTTGACTATAACTGTTACGTTAAAGAGAAACATGAAACCTTTGCATTGTTAATATTGGTTCAAGTAAGTGGAAAGCTTAAATATTAACATTTACCTTCCTTGGTCCTTCATCGCATGTTACTTGCTATTCAGGCCACATGAGTTTATTGTCTGTGATATTAGATACGCACTTATGTAACCTAATGGGTTATGATCCAGAAATGGATTAAGGCAATATCTTTTAAAATAGAATATGCCTTGCAGCAAAGTATCCTCTGATCGAGAATACTGATGCCTTTAAGGATTGTTTGGGGTATTCTGAAGAAAACTACGTGTCAACACATATAACTGGAAATATAGTGGAATTTACTTATACGCTTTTAGGGTTTTCTCTCTAAACACTATTAGGAGTTTTAGACTTTGGTGAACAAACTGCCTTGGGTTTTAAAAAGTAGAAAAACTCTTATTTATGCTAAGTAGTCATATGCTATTGGTTCAAATCCGTATTCTCACATATTTAAAAACTTTAAGTTTTAAAAGGCCAATTGCCTTGTAGTTCACTTAAAATGTATTTACTTATGTCACCTTAAGGCTCTGATTAAACATTGTTAGGATGGTATATCAAGCCAGGCATAGTGTCACATACTTGTAGTCCCAGCTACTCAGGAGGCTGAGGTAGGAGGATCGCTTACTTGAGCCCAGGGGTTCCAGTCTAGCCTGGGCAGCATAGTAAGACCCTTCTCTCAAAAAAAAAAAAAAAAAAGAAAGAAAAAAGAAAAAAGATGGTATACCACTGGTTGCAATTTAGTACAAAAATTTCAGTTCAGAGACTAGTCACTAAAGAATGACTCAGTGAAATGCTATGAGAAAGGATTGGTGGCTTTTAATGTATCATTTATATCTTAAACTATAAACGGTAAATCTTAGAACTTGGGCATTTTTAGGTTGTGTGACAGTGTGTATTACCATCTCAGTATTCTTCCTGATTTAAGTTTCTGCCAGTTCTTTCATTTTATCTCATTTCTAGAACAGACACAGCAGATTTTTATGTTTAAACTTAACAACTCTTTGCCTGGACAGCATGGCAGATTCATGAGCAACACATTTCCTAGAAAAAGAATCTCTAACTTCTGTCCTTGATATGCCCCTGCCGGTGCTCTTTGCCTGTGAATACCTAGGTGGAGGGCAAGTTAAATTCCATTTAACTGAATATACTTTGAGGTCTCAGGAGGTTTAGGTGAGTGGATGATGGTATTTAAAACTTTAATTTTATAGGCTGGGTTTGGTGGCTCACACCTGTAATCCCAGCACTTTAGGAGGCTGAGGTAGGTGGATCACCTGAGCTCAGGAGTGTGAGACAAGCCTGGGCAACATGGTGAAACCCTGTCTCTACTAAAAATACAAAACTTAGCTGGACATGGTGGTGCATGCCTGTAGTCCCAGCTACTTGGGAGGCTGAGGTGGGAGGATCACTTGAGCCTGGGAGGCAGAGGCTGCAGTGAGTCAAGATCGTGCCATTGCACTCCAGCCTGGGCGACAGAGTGAGATCCTATCTCAAAAAAAAAAAAAAAAAAAAAAAACACCACACACACAAAAAACAAAAAACCCTTTAATTTTATTGATGCATGTTTCAAAGACCACCTATTCTAAATATCATAAGGCTCAGAAGAGTAAAAAGTTTTGAAAATCAAAGAATCATTTTCTTTGAGGAAATTTCCACCAGATTTTTATGCAGCATAATTGTAGTCAATTAATACATCTTAAGAGTTTGATCCCATATCATTTAAAAGGCATACCGTATACATAATGATATTTATGAAGAATTAAAATACTAACCAGAAATACACAATTTTCATTTATTGAATATCTACTGTGTTTCAGAATGTATTAAATGTTTAAATACCTTGTCTCATTCAATTTATTGCTCACAGTAAGAATGCATAAAGACTGCATGTTAGGAAACATTCTCCATACTCTATAGAAATGGAAACTGAGGCTCAAAGAAGCAATTTGTCAACATAAATGGCTAAATTGTGAATAAAATCCACATCAAATTGACTTTAAAATCTATTATCCTAATCACTAGGCTACAATGTTTTCTAAAGAAATTTTTTTTCAAAATGTACTTTAGTTTTTTCACTGTTTTGCTGGGGTGGTTTTTCACCCTTAACTAGTATTTTTGGCAAATACAGAATATAAAGTCAAAATTTAGAATCTTTTTAAGGAAAGAACTTGCATTGTGTTTAGTTTATATTTGACTAACACTGTATAATTTGCTTTATGGGTTACAGATCCTTTTCTTGTGCATAACTTACTTGATCATCTTAGATTAGAACCATTTTATAAAGGAGGAGACTGAGGCTCAGGGAGGTTAAATGCGATTTGCCTGTGGTCAGGCAAACATGAAGTGTTGGAGCTGAGTTTTGAAATCTAGTTTTCTGACTTTCAAGTACAATATTCTGTCTTCTTGGTAAAGGTACAGAGGCAATGTAAGTTTGAGAACAGCTAGTGTTCGAGTGCCTTGCTTAACAAGATTTTTAGCTTCTAAAAAATATGCCAACCATAAAATTCCTGGTAAAGGAGCCTGAGTTGGCCATACCGCACGACCATCATTGTGTATGTGGAAGGGGCTGCCCCTCCCGCAGTGGCTGAGCAGAACGCTGGCCTCACCCAGGCTTCAGACAAAGAGAGATGTTATTCAGTCTGTGACCTGGCATTTCACCATGAAATTATCTTTCTGGAGTATTCAATTTAACTATCTTTCAAGAAGGAAGTAAACTTCCTGATTTTTTCTTTTCTGCTTGAAACATTGTTTGAATCATCTATGATAACAGAAGATATTAACATTGCATGCTGACTTTCTTTTCTTCTTCCAAAAGTTAGAACAAACCAGTAGTGGTCTGTTAACTACAGTAGTTATACTCATCCATGGTTTCACTTTCTGAGGTTCCTGTTAACTGTGCTCAACCACAGTCTGAAAATTGGTGAGTACAGTAAAATAAGATATTTTTGAGAGAGAGCGAGACCACATTCATGTAACTCCTATTACACCATATTGTTATAATTGCTCTATTTTATCATTAGCTATTGTTGTTAATCTCTTACTGTGCCTAATTTATAAATTAAACTTTATCATAGGTGTATATGCCTAGGAAAAGACATAGTACATATAGGGTTTGGTACTATCCACCATTTCTGACATGCACTGGGGATCCTGGAACCGTGGATAGAAGGACTACTGTACAAAAACAATTAGCATGTTTCACTGCAGTGAGACTCCTGATTTTATATAAAACTGTATCTTTTTGGTCATTTTGTTTGTCTTCTAACAAAGAGAGTAGGTGTGGTCTCTCCTACATTGCTGTCCTATTGAAAACTAGGGATGAATTCATTAATTTGATAATTAAGTGCCTACTGGTTGCCAGGCACTGTTTTGGGTGCTTGGGATACAGCAATGAACAAAACAGGTAACATTCCCTGCCCCCAGTGAGCATATATTCTAGTGTGAGGAAAGACAAACATTAAAGCATCAGGTAGTGAAAAGTGCTGAAGTCAGACCAAACAATGACGGAGAGCATTTTTTTGTCTAGAGGAGGTCACGTGTACCTTACTGTTCATTATTCCACAGCAGCTTGATGGTGAAAACAGGTTCTGCTCCCACAACCATGTGGACCTTCATGAATGAGCAGCAGGGCTGCCGTATGTCGAGTACACACACAACTGTGAAGTGTGCAGAGGACAGCTCCCCCTGCACTTCCACTGAAATTTGAATTTATGGAAACATGCAGCTTCTATGTTCTCTACTTTTGCAGGAAATTGGAAAACTAGGACCAAAATCAATCATACAAAAATTGAGTATTTTAAAGCCACTTATCTAGGAGTTTTTGACCAATTATCTGGATTTTTAAAAAATTCTCCCTTCAATTTTAAATTTCTCTATTGGACATTTATCCAGTTTTCTTACTGAGTAACCTCTATTTCATCTGATAGAAGCAATCCTATTTTATCACATTCAAATGATAATGAAATTCAATGCTTATGCATCAACTATGTCTTATACTAATGCTTGAAAACATATGTAAACATGCTTTCTGCAAAGAAAGATACGTCTCCATAAAACAGAATCATTAAGTGCAAAAAAAAAAAAAAAAGGAAGGTCAGTTAGCCGATCAAATACTAGGCAAGGCATTTTTACTCTTCTTGAATGTATATACAACCCTGAACATTTGAGATTATTCCATTGTTTAATGATATTGACACAGTTACAGAATTTAAATAACCTGTCTGAAATCACAGAACTAGTAAATGTCACAGCTAAAAGACAAATTCAGATCCAACCCCAAAGGTATTTCTAATATGTTGCCCAGACCAAAAGCAAACCACTTATTCACACTAACCCATCTTCTAACAGTTGCTGGATACTGGCAACTATATATCTTACATACCTCTCCTACATCAGATGTAGGAGGTGTGTTTTTATAACACAAATTTGCAAATGTTATCTGTGAAAATGAAGATTTATGCTTTTAAAAGGCAAATAATTTAGTGATTAAGGCAGCTTTATTATTCTAAAAATTAAACTTGATAGAACATCCACATAAAGAAACTTCTAGAAAAGAAAATAAAGTGATAAAAGTTACTCCCTGAAATGTAGTCTATAAAGTTCCAACGCCTGTATTTTCCCTGTAAAGCCTATGTGTGACTCACTGTTTACATAACATGAAAATGAGAGCATTCTGGTAAGGGAAGACATAACTGGGCAGCACAAATAATGTTTCTGATAAAAAACAAAACAAAATAAAAAAAGCAATAACTGGGCAAGATGTGATCTTTCTTTTTAATAAGCAAATAACAGCACTCCCCAAATACACCTCTCTAAATAGAAAAGCAACCATTTTTTCAAAAACCCCGATCTGATCTAGACACAAATATTAAGAGGGCTAAGAAATTATCAATAAATTATATGCTGAAATTTTTTTTGGGACAGCAGCATAATTGTCTATGTTTGTCTAGTTTGCTACTGTTCAGCTTCTCACTTTGTTTTTGTCAAAAAAAGAAAGAAATACGGAAAATAGAGAATGATGATGGTTTGCCTTTAATTTTCAAGGAAACTATCACACGGCTCTAGGACGTGAAGGCAGAAGTATAAATCCATAGTTTATATAGCAAATATCATTTTATTTAATTACATTCCCACTCCTTTTTCTAAGGACATGAAAACAATGATTTAAAAAAAAAAACAAAAAAAACCAAGTTCTATTAGATTTCCTATTCTGTACTTCCACTTGTTACAAGTATTAATTTGTCAAAATGGATGTAAAGATTGCCTGATTACTGAATGTCCTTATTAAGGTTTTCAAGACACATTTTGAGCCCAAGAACTTACAGTCCAGTTTAGTGCCTTCCATGCTAAAATCCTTCTTTCTTGAATATCCTGCAACATATCTGCATGTCTCCCTCTTCTTGCTTTGCGTCCCTCAGCCAGGCAAAGACCAAATATCAGTGAAGGGGCCGTTTAATCATGCTAAGTATTATCTCTCACACAGCGTGAGGTAGCTCAGGAGGAGAGCAAAGGGTGGTGAGACATACGACTCGACAGCCCCTGTTTTTAAACAGTAACCGTGTTCACTGAACCAAGCAAAAACTGGGAAAGGCGTCTGTTCAAAAAAGCCAGTGAAGCTCAAATGGCTATGTGCTGGGAGTAGGGGAGGCTCTTCCTGGTTAAGAAATGGTTGCTAAACATCAGCTCGGTCTCAGGGATTCAAACTCAGAGACCTCAAACAGAATGCACATTAAACATACATTAAAAACTTAATTGTTTACCAAAATCATCTAAATATTACATACTATTTCTCCAGACTTTCTGTCTTTGGGCTTCCTGATGCATTAACAATGTCATTTAAAACCCTGAGGGTTATGGCTGATTTTGTTCCCATACTAAAAGCATCTGAAAAAGGCGATCATTTAAAATCAGTCAGGCAGAATGGCCTCTGTTCTCCCTTCAGTGCTGAGAACAGACACAGAGTCACTGAGAAAGTGTATGGAATGACGTTTAGGTGCCCTGTTCAGAAGGTCCAAAAACTTGACTTGCTTTTAGCAAGTTCTGAATAATTCTGAAGGCTTTCACAGGGGAGAGGAAGAAGCAGTGAATTTAAATGCTAAAGTTTTAGAAGTTATTTCTATATACGTTAAATATTGGTCCTCAGAATTTATCTTTTTTTTTAGTCAGTGATATATTGCATTGTAAACTGTGAACTCAACATGTCTACCACACTTTTGACTTGGGATTATCTTTAAAAGGGCTTTTTGTTTAGGGTCATAGAGTGGGAACCGAGGAGAAAGGATCAGGTTAAATCCTTGCCCTGCCCTCATAGCATTTAAAAACATGTGACCTGGGGGCCAAAACACTTTGATTAAAACCAATTAACTTAATGAGTTTGGGTGAGCAGTGGGCCCAATGTGAAAAGGAAAACACAATTTTTAGAAGAAAATAAAACCTGCCAAACCCCTCTGAACTAGCCCCTTTGAGCAGTTGGACCTGACCCAAAAAAGAGACTGGCCACTCATGGTTTCTAAGATGTGTGAGGGTCAAACGCGGGCACTGGACTTGGCAACTAACCTTGTTAATACCCTTGGAACTACAGACTCCTTAGGAGGAGCCAGTGGAGTGCCAGATCCAGCCCAGCACCACCCCTACAGCCCCAGGGACCCAGCATCAGAGGGTATGACCACCACTCCCCACCCACTCCATTTTCAAAAGTAGCCTATATAGACATGGGCAACACCTCGCGTGCACGGCTTCTCCACCTTGGTACTACTGACTTTTTTTTTCTTTTTATCCTTCTTATGGTACTGATACTGACATTTTAGACTGGATAATTCTTTGTTGTGAGTGGCAGCTGAAACTTATTGATCATCTATTATGTGTCAGATATTATTCTAAGGGCTTTTGCACAGATGAACTGGTCTACTCTCACAATAACCCTATTATGACGCCAGTTTTACAGATGAGGAAACTCTGAGATACAGAAGAACTGTTGAAGATGTTAAGTGGCAGACTCTTAATCCCTATACAGATGCTGCTCAACTTACAATGGGGTTATGTCCTGATAAGCCCATTATAAGTTAAAAATATTGTAAGTTGAAAAAGCATTTAATACACCTAACCTACTGAATATCATAGCTTAGCCTAGCCTACCTTAAATGTGCTAAGAACACTGACATTAGGCTACAGTTGGCAAAACCATCTAACACAAAGCTTATTTTATAATACAGTGTTGAATATCTCATGTAATTTATTTAACACTGTACCCGAGGTGAAAAACAGAATTGTTGTATGGGTACTCAAAGTGTGTTTTGTACTGCATGCCTATGGCTTTCACACCGTCACAAAGCTGAAAACTCCTAAGTCGGGAACTGGCTGCACTATGTTCCACTGTAGCATCTACCCTCCCTCTAAGTAAGGAGGTGACTTCTCACTTCCGAGCAACAAAGGCATTCAGGCCAGTGCTGCCTGCTGATGGGAAATGACTGGTACCACAAGGAGAGAAGAAAGGCAGGGAAAGACAGAGGACATTGTGTGGAGACAGTGCACCACTCTTCCCTTAGGAAAAACAGTTTTGTTTTTTTTTAAACTAAATGGTGGTGAATTCATCCAGAAAAACAGCTGAATGCCAACAAGAGAGAAAAGAGAATAAAGGTTTTTGTATATGACAAGCGGCTCAAGCCAATTTCTTGGTCCCAGTGCATGCAGCAGTGGGTACTGTCAATTACGCCTTATCTTAAACTGTACACTGCACAGTCACTGTCGTAGAAACAGGCATGATCCTAAATCATTCTTGGTATTTTCTCAAGATTAAGGTATCAGCTTATCACCCCACTTTTGGTTTCATTCTCTTTTCTTTTCTTTCTTTCTTTCCCTCCCTCCCTCCCTGGTTTCCTTTTCTTCCTTCCTCCCTCCCTCCTTTCTTTCTTGCTTGCTTGCTTTCTCTTTCCTGTCTCTCTCTCTCTTTCTCTCTCTCTCTCTCTCTTTCTTTGAAGGTCCCACTCTGTCACCGAGGCTGCAGTGCAGTGGTGTGATCTTGGCTCACTGCAACCTCTGCCTCCTGGGCTCAAGTGATCCTCCCATCTCAGCCTGTCGGGTAGCTGGGACCATAGGGGCATGCCACCATGCCCAGCTTTTTTTTTTTTTTTTTTTTTTGGTAGAGAAGGGGTTTTGCCATCTTGCCATGTTGCCCAGGCTGGTCTTGAACTCCTGGCTCAAGCAATCCTCCTGTGTCAGCCTCCCAAAGTGCTGGGATTAGAGGCATGAGCCACTGCGCCTGGCCTGGTTTCATTTTCAATATACTATATAGCAAAACGACTTCAGTGCTGGATACTGGCAGATGGATGAAGCCCAAACTGATAGCTTACAATTTAATGTAAAGAAATGGAAATCAAGGGGAAATAAAAATTGGTTCAAGTCAAGATCACACAATAATCCCTAACAAATATAAAATACAATAAACATTTTGTAATGGGAGTTGGCAAATTATAAACTTGACTACAGAGGAGTTCAGGGAGAAGTCTGCGGGTCCACATCCTCCCCTTTTGTGCGTGAATTCATTGCCTACTTGCTTTCTTCAGAGTCGTTCTAACCCTGCTCTCTAGTCAAGTTCATGATTCAACAGCTCTTTCCTCCATTCTTAAGGCTATGTTGCTACCCTTGAAACTGAAGAAAGCCTTGTCTTGCCCTAGTAACACGTGGAGGCTGTTCACATCCTTTCCGATTCTCTCTCATCAAATCTGCAATCTGACACCTTGCTCTTTTTTGTTCTTTCTTCTTTCCTGTTTCTCCCTCTTAGCTTTTGGCTACTAATAGAGAAACTGGTTTTTGTAAAACAGGAACTCTGAAGTTGCAGCAAGAATTCCATGAGGTTATGAGATATGCAGTAGTATTCCTGCTTATTGTCTCCTCCCCAGCTTTCCTGAGGTATAATTGGCAAATAAAAATTGTATCTATTTAGGGTGTACAACATAATGATGTGCTCTACATATACACTATGAAACAATTACCACAATCAAGTTAATTAACGCCTCCATCACCTCCCATAGTTCTCATTTTGTGTGTGTGGTAAGAACACAAGATGTACTCTCTTAGCAAATTCAAGGTATACAATATAGTATTGTTAATTATAGTCACCATGCTGCACATTAGGTTTCCAGAATTTAGTCATCCTGCCTGAGATTTTGTACCCTTTGGCCAACATCTCATTTTCCCCACCCTCCTCTGCTTGCTTTCAACAAAGCTTTATTCCACAAAGGATTGTGTCCTCCTGCATTCTTTTGTATTCCTTAGAACACATCAGAGGTGGCAGGAGTAGAAGGTGTGTGTGTGTGCGTTTTCGTGTGTGTGTGACAGTGAACGTAAAAATGAAAAGATGAAGATCTAGTTGTTCTACCAGATAACTGAAAGCACATGGATAGGCTAAGCACTTCCTCTGGAAAAAAAAAAAAAATGCACTTACAGTGTATTCTCATTATTTACAAGAATTTAACATTTTTTTCCTTGCAGAGTTTCACATATTTTACACTAGAATCACATATACTAAATGTCGTTATCATCATTATCAAAATGGTACAGTTTAAACTCTTGGTGTTTGGTAGAATTGTGTTTATCTAACATAAATGCCAGGGAGCTTGGCTATTGTTATTTTAAGAGGCAAATGCTGAGAAACAGATTTCACTTATGTTTTATTTATGGTTATAGAAAAGTAAAAGCAGAGATTCATTTTATAAAGAAGATGGTGCTTTTTTTTGCTGAAAAATTGAAAAGCTAAAAGCACACATATAATATACGTTATTAAAGGACCCTGTTCACCCAGGCTATCATTTGCTCCAAGCTGATTATGATCACGGGAGGTCTTACTTGAACACATCTGAATTGTCTCAAATTCCAATGGCAGCCCAGGAGTACTGCAGCACATCACTTGCTCTGGACTCCCTTCTTAATCGTAGTTCTTTATTTGCCATTGCTTTTGTGTTTGAAAAGTAGTAAGTGGAGCTTTTGGAGGGTTTTTGTTTGCTTTCAACATTTACAATGTAATCTGGCACTCAGGTTTTACTTTCCTTCTCAACAGTTATCTTACTCTCTTTTCTTTTTCCTTTAGAGAGTCTCTAGAGGACACACTCTTCAAGATGCTGGAAAAGGAAGTTGCTGGGGTTTTTTTTTAAGCCCAAGATTTATAGTACCTTGGACAGTGACAAAAGCTACCCATGCTGTTTATTTAGGAGACATTCACTTGATTCAGTTACCAACGTACCCTGCATGTGATTGTTTCTCAAAATCTGCATTTACATTACCCTGGAATCTTGCACGCAGTCCTCAAATTGCAGAAACATCTAAACTTCACAAAAGCAGACAAAACTATAACAAGAGATACTTTTATTTTCTATATTAATACTTTTCTACTCTGCCTGTAATCAAGCCTTCCCACTCTTCTTCCTACCCTTACTACAGGCATATCACTAGCTATGACTGGCTTTCCTGTGGCACTTGTGAGACTCATACTGGTTTAGGGATAATTACAATGAAGCCACTTTTACATGTTTATGATTGAAGCAAAAGTTCTTATGGAACATTGCAGCAAAATCAGGTTGCCCAGTCTGGATTATTGGGGTTGAAACCCGGGAAGAGTCAAACGCTAGACTCTTTCTAGCAACAGTCAATTGCTTCTTTCAACGGAAAGAATTTCTGCCAAAATACTATTTCTCAACCATTTTTTTTTTTAACAACAGCTCAAAGATTTAATTGTCCCCTTTCACATGGGAAACTTGTAGTCAAATATTATCTGAACTCGCTACCTTTTCCTGTTAATTTCTACAAATTAATTACAAAGTATTTCAGAGAGGATTTCACTGATACAGAGGATTAATGGGAGAGCCTGACAGCTGGAGTCCTATGTTAGATTGGAAATTAAAATAAGGAACTTGACCTACTTTCAAAAGGGACATTTGTTAATTTCCTTAAACCAAACCAATGTAATCTTTCAGTTATTTGCCTTCAGAATATGGGGCTAAAATACCTGTGTCATCACAGGGAACAAAAATACATTATCCGTATGTATAAGAAACTCTTGGACAAAATATCTTTAACTTTAAAAAACACACATAATTTGATGTTTCCTTTTCAGTATATCCCAGGCTATGAACTTCACTCATTGCTCCCAACCACTAGCCCTAGATAATACTCTCTCCTTAGTGAGTAGCAGCCAGTAATGCCACAATGAAACTGGGGAATAGAGGGAAGAAAAAAGTCAAGTCTAATATACCCAAAAGAAGAAATTCTTCCTTATGACCTAATTTGCATGCAGCCTACTTGACAGCCTAGGCTCAAACCAGCATTACCACTTTGCTTCCAGCTTTAGCCTACCAACTCATTCCTATAACTTGTCAGATTAGTCTCCCTTGAAAAACAAAACAAACAAAACAAAACAAAAACAGCTCAAGTAGCTCATCATTCCCCTGCTCAAATCATATCTTCCAAGTGCCCACTAAATCAAGGTCACTGCAATGTCTTTCCTTCTACTTTTCAAGAATTATTTCCCATTCCCAGATATCCCATGGTTTTACAGAATGTGTGTACTTGCTATTCCTTTAACATGCCTCATGATTTCCTTGTCTATTTCCTTCTTTCATGCTGGCTCTTCTTTCCACCTGAAATGTCTCTTCAATCATCTCTGTTAAATCTTCCAAACACATCAAGAGCCAAGGTACATGCCCTCACCCTCCCTAAAGTACATCTCAGTTCTCCCAAACAGAAGTGTTTGTCTTCTCTCTATAGAAGCCACAAACACATTGTGGCTAACACTAACAGCATTACCACAGGAGGAGAGGGTTATCACACTCATCTGTTTAGTCCCTGAAAGGCTTTGTGTATAGCTCAAGAAACGCCCTGAACTGCAATGGCCTACCTTCCAGTATGAGTCAATTCCAGTGGTACTGGTATATAATAACAAGCTGCAATCTCAAAGTTCAGACATAACTGCTTTAAATATTTTAGTATCTGTTCTTGTAGATTTTTTAAAGTATAAATATGTACATGTGTATAATATAAAAATGGGATCTTCCATGTAAAACTATTTTAGAATCTGTTTGATATCTGACATCTTCCATGTAAAAAGTATGTTTTTAAAATGCCTTTATTAATGGCTGTATAATATTGAATTGTAGGGAAGCACTAACTTATGTAGCAGATTCCCAAAATTAGACTGTTTCCAATTTTTCAATGTTATAAAGCAAGGCTGCCTATAGAGCTGTGCAAACTTTATTCAATGTCTGAAGGGTAAATTATTCAAGAGGAATTGCTAAATCTTTGGTTAGGAACATTTAAAAAGAATTGTGATATATTTTGCCAAAGAGAACCCTTATTGCTTCATCCTGATTGATGGTAGTGATTCATTTACTAGTGTCTCTCATTTACCAAATGCCTGCTGTGTTCCAGGAGCTGTTCTTCAAGACTCTTATATCCACTGGATGGAGACAGATAATATATGAGAGGACAGGTTAATAAATCAGATCAATATTATGAAAAAAACAATATTGGGGGTGGGAGGAGATGTTTGTGGGGGTGGTCAGAGAGGGCCTCTCTGAGAAAGTAGCAGTACAGGTTAAAGAGGACTCAGTAATTCCAAAAGCCAAGAAATGAGTGCTTCAGACAGACGGATGAGTAAGGGCAAAGACCCTGAGGCTAGAGTGAAAATGAATATTAAGAGGGTGGAAAGAAAGTCATTCTGGGTTAAAAAGTGAGAAAGAACAAATGCAGGGAATTGTAGTTCATATTAAAGATTTTATATTAACATCAATGGGAAACCTTTGGCAGATAAAAGGCTTTAAGGAGAAGAGTGCCAAAATCTGTCCTATTAGTCTAAAAGGTGACTTGTTGCTGTGTAGAGACTGACTGGAGGTCAGGCTGCACATGGCAGGGGCGAGTATAGAGCAGTGAGCCCAGTTCAGTCACTGACGTCATAATCTGGGGAGACAGGAGATGTGGTTTGGACCAGAAATGGACATAAGTAGACAACTGTGATACTTTGGAGGTAGAGCCAACAGCGCTTGTTAATGGACTGGATGACACCTGGCAGTTGGCTGAGTACTACTGCAACAGAGCGGCCTGAGCACCAAACAAGTGTGAGGAAAAGAATCAAGAAAGAAAAGAAGACGCATCAAAAAGGTAAAATCTGTGACAGTGTGACAAAGATGTAATCACACTGTCTCTCTATATTTTACATAGTTTATTATATAAATATTGTCTTCTATGCTGCATGTCAGTCTAAAACGTGTGTGTGTGCGTGTGTGACAGCATCTTGTTCTGTCACCCAGGCTGGAGTGCAGTGGCACGATCTCAGCTCACGGCAATCTCCCCCGGGCTCAAGTGATCCTCCCACCTCAGCCTCCCAAGTAGCTGGGACCACGGGTGCACACCACTATGCTTGGCTAATTTTTGTATTTTGGGTAGAGATGGGGTTTTGCTATGTTGCCAGGCTTGTCTTGAGCTCCTGACCTCAAGCAACCTATCCGCCTCAGTTTCCCAAAGTCTGGGATTACATGCATGAGCCATCATACCCGGCCAATCTAAAATTTTTATAATTACTTTCCATGTCAATAAAAACTCTTCATAGATGTACCAAATATACTCGGTATGTTCACCTTCTGTACATTCAAGTTATTTCAATTTTTACTATGACTTTATACATAAAGCTTTAACTGCAGATTAGATTGCAAGGGGAATCAGTAGGTCAAATGTAGGAATAGCTTTAGGGCTTTAATACCTAGCACCCAAAATAATTTCCTGACAGTTTTTACCAGTTTACTCTCTTACCAACACTGTAGGTGAGTTACTATCTAAATGTATTGCATATTCTCATTAAAAGCAAACACAAATCTTGGTATAGCATTTATAAAAAGGTTGTAAACATAAATTATATAATTGAACATACAAGAGAATTAGCATTTTTGGAGAATATATTATCATTTTAATATAAATGTTGCCAGTAGTACTGTAGATTCTCTAACAAAAGCATCTCACTGAAAACAGTTATATAAACTCTCAGATTAGAGCTCTTACTATTAACTACTGAGAGCAGATCAGCCTTCTTGATGTGTTGATCTTTAAACTTTCTTTTAAATGTAATAAACATACTGCTAAACAACATCGTGTTCAACCTCCTGTGATTTAAATAATCTGCTACAAAGTTAATATGCCAGAGTTTTAGTATCAAAAATTATAATCAGTTATGAAAGGTATATGAGAAAGTTGGTTTAGTTAATTTTTATTTTTATTTTTTCAGGATGGAGGAATCCTTTATTTTTATATGCTTTGACAAAGAGGTTTTCAATACACAATCTTCGCAAAGGAGAAGAGAGAACATGAAAATCAGCCTTTAGCCATCATCAGCAGCTCTACTCGGGGCAGGATCCTCCTTGCCCACGTGGCAGTGAAGCGGGTATACGTCCCTTCCTTTATGAGCGCAATCTGCTGTTTCCTTTTTTTTTTTTTTTTTTTTTTTGAGACGGAGTCTCGCTCTGTCGCCCAGGCTGGAGGGCAGTGGCGCGATCTCGGCTCACTGCAAGCTCCGCCTCCCGGGTTCACGCCATTCTCCTGCCTCAGCCTCAGGAGAAGCTGGGACTACAGGCGTCCGCCACCACGCCCGGCTAATTTATTTTGTATTTTTAGTAGAGACAGGGTTTCACCGTGTTCGCCAGGATGGTCTCGATCTCCTGACCTCGTGATCCGCCCGCCTCGGCCTCCCACAGCGCTAGGATTACAGGCGTGAGCCACCGCGCCCGGCCAGTCTGCTGCTTCTTGATGGTACTTATGTTTCATCATTTTCTGCTGAAACATACAGTCTATGAAACCATCAAATTGTATCTTGTTTTCTTTCTCTGCCTAGATACTACCAATTCCACATGTACATTCTTTTTTGAAAGCATAGCATTGAGCAGAAAGCTTGTGGGGCAATTCAGCATGGACTGTTTTCCAGTGATCTTTGTTATGGTCCAGTCTTTTCTGCACATCAAATAAATGTAAGGTGTCCTGCACAGTGCCCTTGTCTCCTCCCTAGCCTGGTTTAATTTACTTGAGTGCACTATGCAAAGGGATCCTGCTTTGCTTTTGACACTAGGACCCATGTAACATGGGGCATGTCATTTATTCTCAACAGCTGTGCTGTCCAGTAGGGTAGCCTCCAGCCACATGTGCCTATTTAAATTTAAACTAATTAAAAATTCAGTTTCTTAGTTGCAGTAGCCACAGTTTAGATAATTTCTAAAGTGCCTTCTAGAATTAAATTCTAATGATTTTTGTGGCTTTGAAGTTCTTTTTAAGGTGCTTTCTCTGAAAACTTTACAAAAATATAACTACAAACATTTTAACTCATTAAATAATAGAATTTCAAAAATGAAAGTTTCTTTAAGATCACCTTCATTTATTTCCTAATTTTTTTTACATAGAAAAAGTTGAAATAGAGCATATAAGAGATTTGTTCAACTTCATATGACTAGTGAATGGATAAGCAGAACTAGAACATATAATTCTTAATCTATGACACCTGCTCCAGGATTTCTACTGTGTAACAGAGAAGAGGAATCAGTTATATTAAAAGCAAAGACCAGTTAGTGTATGTGTACATTTTAGCTGTGTATGTGTAGTATGTGTGTGTGTGTGTGTGTATATATATACATACAAGTCTGAGACAATTGGAGCATCAAAATATGTAATTAGCAAAAAGATTTATAACCCATAGAATAAATATTCACAAGTCTACACTGATATAAACAAGAGAGAAATTAGACCTCTTCTTTATGGTAGAAAGTGAACTAATAAATGTAAAAGAAATTAATTTTTTAAAATCACTATTTGGCAACCAATATAAATACTAATTGATTCAGGCAAGAATCATCAAGGCTAAACTTAACAGATGAATATATAAGAAAGAACAGAATATTTATATGGTCTCAAAATAACTCCTCACAAGATACTTACTAATTGAAAAGGAAAAATTGGTAACTTGATAGTGGAGAAACCTAGCAGATACTACCTCAAACACATGATGGAGGTTAAAGCTGGAACAAATCAACACGTGCCTCTTGATGTGATATATGGAGAACAAAAAATCATTTCTGTGGCATTCAGGCAAAAAATATATTACCTCAGTCTAATCATAAGGAAATATCAGGCAAATCCAAATTGAGAGATGTCCTACAAAATAACTGCCCTTGAATGTTTCAAAAATGTAATATTATGAACTACAAAGACAGACACAGAGGAAGTGATAAAGATTAAAGAGACATAACAGCACAATACATAATCTTGATTTTCATTTGTTAGAAAATATATTATTGGGACAAATGATGACATATTTATAAGGTCTATAGATTAGACAATGGAAACCCCCAAAAGAGGAGTAACTAAACTTATATCGGACAAAAATAGATTTCAAGTCAAAAACTATAAAAAGAGACAAAGAAGGTCATTATTTAATGACAAAGGAGTCAATTCATTAAGAGGATATAACAACTGCAAATATATAGGCACCCAACACTGGAGCACTCAGAAATATAAAGCAAATGTTAGAGCTAAAGAGAGAGAATGACACCATTACAATAATAGCTGGAAACTTCAACACCACACTTTCAGCACTGGATAGATCATTCACACAGAAAATCAACAAACATCACACTCAATCTGCACTATAGATCAAATTGATCTAATAGGTATTTATAGGACATTTCATCCAACAGCTGTAGAATACACATTCTTCTCCTCAGCACATGGATCATTCTCAAGGCTAGAACATATGTTAGGCCACAAAACAAGTATTTTAAAATTCAAAAATAATTAAATAATATCAAGGACCTTCTCTGATCACAATAGAATAAAGCTAGAAATCAACAAGAAGAATTTTGAAAATTACACAAATGCATGAAAATTAAACAATATGCTCTTGAATAACCAGTGGGTCAATGAAGTAACAAATTTCTTGTAACAAATGAAAATGCAAACACATTATACCAAAACCTATGGAATACAGTGAAAACAGTATTAAAAGGAAAGTTCATAGCACTAAGTGCCTACATCAAAAAAGTTGAAAACGTCAAACAAGTAACCTAACGACATCGTACAGAACAAGAATAGCAAGAGCAAACCAAACACAAGATTAGTAGAAGAAAAGAAATTAGGGCATAAATAAGTAAAAGCAGCCAGGTATGGTGGCTCAGGTCTATAATCCCACCATTTTGGGAGGCCAAGGTGGGAAGATGGATTGAGGTCAAGAGTTCAAGACCAGCTTGGCCAAGACAGCAAGACCGTGTCTGTACCAAAAACAAAAACAAACAAAAACACCAAACCAAACAAAAACAGAAACATAACATATTTTAAAAAATACAAATGATTAACAAAATGAAGCACGGGTTTTTTGAAAAGATAAAGAAAATCAACAAAACATTTGCCAGAACAAGTAAGAAAAAAAGAGACATAATCCAAATAAAAATGAAAAAGGAAGCATTACAACCAATATTGCAGAAATTCAAAGGATCATTAGAGGCTACTATGAGCCACTATACACCAATAATATACCTAGAAGAAATGGATAAATTCCTAGACACACAAACCTACCAAACTTGAACCATGAAGAAATCCAAAACCTGAACAGACCAATAACAAGTAATGAGATCAAAGCAACAGTAAAAAGTTTCCCAGCAAAGAAAAGCCAAGGACTCCATGGCTTTACTGCTGAATTTTACTATTTAAAGAAGAACTAATGCTAATCCTACTCAAATTATTCCAGAAAAAAAAAGTGGAGGAGGGAGTACTTCCAAAGTCATTCTAAGAGGCATGATACCAAAATCAAACAAACAAACAAACAAAACAAAAAAAAAAAAAAAAAAAAAAAAGAGAGAGAAAGAAGGAAATGAAGAAAGGAAGAAAGAGGAAAAAAAAAAGAAAACAAACTACACGCCAAGATTCCTGATAAACATTGACACAAAAATCCTCAACAAAATACTAGCAAACCAAATTCAACAACACATTAAAAAGATCATTCATCATGACCCAGTGGGATTTATCCTAGGAATGCAAGGATGGTTCAACATATGAAAAAATCAGTGTGACACATCATATCAATGGAATAAAAAAACACATAATTATTTCAAGTGATGCTGAAAAAGCATTTGATAAAGGTCAACATCCCTTCATGATAAAAATCCTCAAAACCTGGGAATAGAAGAAACATACCTCAACATAATAAAAGCCATATAAGACAGATCCACAGCTAGTATCATATTGAATGAGGAAAAACTGAAAGCCTTTCCTTTAAGATCTGGAACAAGACAAGAATGTCCACTTTCACCACTGTCATTCAACATAGTACTGGCAATCCTAGCTAGAGTAATCAGACAAGAGAAAGAAATAAAGTGCATCCAAATTGAAAAGGAATAAGTCAAATTATTTTTGTTTGCAGATGACATGACCTTATATTTGGAGATGCCTAAAGATGTCACCAAAATACTATTATAACTGATAAACAAATTTAGTAAAGTTGCAGGATACAAAATCAACATACAAAAATCAGTAACATTTCCATATGCCAACAGCAAACAGTCAAAATCAAGAAAGTAATCCCATTTATAATAGCTACAAATAAAATACACAGAAATACACTTACTCAAAAAAGTGAAAGATATCTTCAAGTAAAACTGTGAAACACCGATGCAAGAAATTGAAGGGGACACACAAAACAAGAAAGATTGGAAAGATATTCATAGATGTGAAAAATCAATATTGTTAAAATGTTAGAATGTCCATAGTACCCAGATTCAATGCAATCCCTATCAAAATACCAATGACATTCTTCATAGAAACAATCCTAAAATTTATTTGGAACCACAAAAGACCCCAATAACCAAAGCTATCCTAAGCAAAAACAACAAAATTGGAGGAATCACATTACTCGACTTCAAATTATACTGCAGAGTCATAGTAACCAAAATATCATGGTACTGGCATAAAAATTATTCTGACACACAGAACAATGGAACAGAATAGATATCCCAATAATAAATCCATACATCTACAGTAAATGCATTTTCAACAAAGGTGCCAAGAACATAAACTGGCAAAAGGACAGTGTCTTCAATAAATGGTGCTGGAAAAACTGGATATACATATGCAGAAGAATGAAACTAGACCTCTATCTCTTGCTATGTACAAAAATCAAATCAAAATGGATTAAATACTTATATCTAATACTTCAAACTATGAAATTACTAAAAGAAAACATTGGGGAAACTCTGCAGAACATTAGTCTGGGCAAAGATTTCTTGAGTAATACCCACAGGCACAGGCAACCAAAGCAAAAATGGACAAATGGGATCACTTCATGTTAAAAAGCTTTTCACAGGAAAGGAAACAATCAACAAAGTGAAGAGACAACCCACAGAGTAGAAGAAAATATTTGTAAACTATCCATTTGACAAGGGAATAATAATGAATATACAAGGAGCTCAAACAGCTCTATAGGAAACTATCTAATGATCTGATTTTGAAATGGGCAAAAGGTCTAAATAAACAGTTCTCAAAAGAATACATACAAATGTCAAATAGGTATATGAAAAGGTACTCACCATAATTGATTATCAGAGAAATGCAAATCAAAACTACAATGAAATATCCCCTCACCCCAGTTAAAATGGCTTTTATCCAAAAGTCAGGCAATAACAAATGCTGGTGAGGATGTGGAGAAAAGGGAACCCTTGTACAATGCTGGTGGGAATGTTAATTAGTACAACCACTATGGAGAATAGTATGAAGGTTCTATAAAAACCTGAAAATAGAACTACCATATGATCCAGGAATACCACTGTTAGGTACATACTCAAAAGAAAGGAAATCAAATGTATCAGAGATATCTGCACTATTATATTTATTACAGCACTAGTTAACAACAGTCAAGATTTGGAAGCAACCTCAGTGTCAAACAACAGACAAATGAATAAAGAAAATGTGGTATAAATGCACAACGGAGAACGATTCAGCCATAAAAAAGAATGAGATCTTGCTATTTGCAACAACATGGATGGAAATGAAAGAAATTAAGTGAAATAAGCCAGGGACAAAGAGACAGACTTTGTGTGTTCTAATTTGTGGGAGCTAAACATTAAAACAACTGAACTCACAGAGATAAATGGTAGAATGATGGTTATCAGCAGCTGGGAAAAGTAGTGTGGGTAGTGGTGGGGATGGAGGGAGTAGGGATGGTTAACGGTACAAAAAAATAACTAGAATAAGATCTAGTATTTGATAGCATAACAGGTTGACTACAGTCAACAATTTATTGTACATTTAAAAATAACCAAAAGAGTATAATTGGACTGTTTGTAACACAAAGAAAGAATAAATGCTTGTGGTGATGAATACCCCATTTACTCTGATTTGATTATGTATTATATGCCTGTATCAAAATATTTCACATACCCCATAAACACATATAGCTACTAGGGACCCACAACAAAAATCGTTTTAAATTATTAACATTTGAAAAATCCAAGTGAAGGGTACATGGGAATTCTTTGTACTATTCTTGCAACTTTTCAGTTTTTCTGTAGGTCTGACATTATGTATGTGAAAAATTTTTTAAAGATTTACATTAGAGAAATGTAAATTAAAACTGCAATGAGATACTACCTCACACCAGTTAGAAAGGCTCTTATTAAAACGTCAAAAAATAACAGATCTGGTTAGGTTGCAGAGAAAAGGCAACACTTATACATTGCTGGTGAGAATGTAAATTAGTCACAGTGGAAAGCAGTTTGGTGATTTATCAAAGAACTTGAAATAGCAGTATCATTTGACCCAACAATCCCATTATTGGGTATATACCCAAAGAAATATAAATCATTCTACCATAAAGACACATACAGCTGGGTGTGGTGGCTCATGCCTGTAATCCCAGCACTCTGCGAGGCCGAGGTGGGTAGATCACCTGAGGTCAGCAGTTCGAGACCAGCCTGGACAACATGGTGAAACCCCGTCTCTACTAAAAATACAAAAATATTAGCTGGGTGTGGTGGCACATGCCTGTAATTCCAGCTACTTAGGAGGCTGAGGCAGGAGAATCGCTTGAACCTGGGAGGCAGGGGTTGCAGTGAGCCGAGATCGTGCCACCATACTTCAGCCTGGGTAACAGAAGGAGGCCTCATCTCAAAAAAGACACATGCACATGTTCATCACAGCACTATTCATAATAGCAAAGATATGGAATCAACCTAGATGCCCATCAATGGTAGGCAAGATAAAGAAAATGTGGTACATATATACCATGGAATACTACGCAGCCATAAAAAAGAACAGCATCATGTCCTCTGCAGCAACATGGATGAAGATGGAGGCAGTTATCCTAAGTGAACTAACGCAGGAACAGAAAACCAAATAATGCATGTTCTCACTCACATTGAGTACACATGAACACCAAGAAGGGAACAACAGACACCAGGGCCTTCTTGAGGGTGAAGGGCAGGAGGGGGGTGAGGACTAAAAAAACTACCTGTTGGGTACCGTGCTTTATTACCTGGTGACAAAATAATCTATAAACCAAACCCTGGCAACACATTATTTACCTATATAACAAACCTGCACATGTACCCCTGATATAAAAGTATTTTAAAAATTAAATTTAAAAATATTTAAACCAAGGCCACTGAATCCCTATTATTGATAGTCAAAAAAATGAATGCAACATTTGGCTCCTTTATACTCACAGGAACATTCGTTAAAATGGAAAAAAATTGAACGTAAAACACATCAAAACAACAACAACAAAAAGTTTTTCTAAAAATACGCTAACATTTTCTCCAAAGCAAAAGATACAAAAAGAAAGTAAACTTCTTACCTACTCCCTTCTCCACTTCTATTACAACTGTATTGCTCTAAACTTCAGAGGAAATATGAAAATGGATTCTTTTACATAGTGGCCCACCTTCAGATATTTTAAACCTTTTTTCAACAGAAAAAAAAAAAATCAATTTGATTTGATCAGATGGAATAAACTGTCAGATGCCTAATTTAAAACTGGCCAGAGCAGAGCCTGCAGTGAGCCGAGATCCGGCCACTGCACTCCAGCCTGGGCGACAGAGCGAGATTCTGTCTCAAAAAAAAAAAAAAAAACTGGTCAGAAATAAATATGAAAATTGAGCAAAGAGCAATTTGAAGGTGAAACTTGCTGGCTCTGTGTGGCAAAGGGTAATAGAATCTCTTATCTAGAGCAGCGGGTGCTGAGCTGGGGGAATTTCTGGGAGCAATTTCATGAGACCATGCATCAATTGACTTGAGATTCTTATTATTGGCTCAAGCGAAGCCCTGAAATATCAATCTCAAGTGAGTTCAGGATTCCCCTTCTAGGGCCAGAACAGACCTCACATTGAGCAGCTTGAGCCCAATTAAAAACTGGCACTATTCTTAAACACGAAAGCAAAAAGAAATATTTCTCATACTTTTTCTCCTAAAGTAAAATAAAAGCTAACTAAACATTCTCTTATTAAAGAGTAAAGTATAATAATTTTGAATCATGGAGTAAAGGCTTCTTTAGTTGGATCCTGGCATAACAGCATCATTATTGTTGTGAGGGCCATTTGCAATGGAAGAAAAGAGTCTCATTTCTCTTTGCCTATGGTCATTCTGGTATGATGTAGATGTATTTATTTAATGCTTTCTTTGCCACCTAAATTATTAAACTCTTAGACAATAAGTAGAATTCTTCAGCTTTCTTCACCAATATCTTGCACAACAGAATTTGGGGTTGCAAAGTCATTTTCTTAATCAATTGAGGGTTTTTTTCTGTACTTGAATATGGATATTTGTTCAATGATTCTTTAAACTGTCAATCACAATATTGACTTTTTTTTTTTCTTTTTAGACAAGGTCCTCACTCTGCCACCCAGGTTGGAGTGGAGGGGTGTTACCATAGCTCACGGCAGCCTCAAACTCCCAGGCTCAAGTGATCCTCCTGTCTCAGCCTCCCAGTTAGGATTACAGGAGAGTACCCAGCTAGGTAATTTTTATTTTATTTGTAGAGCAAGGGTCTCACTACGTTTCCCAACCTGGTCTTGAACTCCTGGCCTCAAGTGATCTCCAGCCTCAGCCTCCTAAAGTGCTGGGATTACAGGCATGAGCCACTGTGCCCAGACCCATATTCAATGATTCTTAAACTGTGAATCATAATATTTATATTCTTAATCACTTATTCCAAAGCTTCAACTGTAGCACAGGATTTACCAAGTGTGTCCTCTGAGTGGTACTTTCTTCCAAAATGGAAGGTTCTGATATTAAATGTATTTGAAAAATGGTATGAATTGTGTCTCTTCTTTTAGAGAATTAAAACACATACATTAAATGTCTTGAGGAATCTTACAGTAACGCAAACAACTCAATAAGGTCTCTAAATTTGCTTGACTGAGGATGTTTCTTTTCCTCAATATTTATTAATCTAGGGGTAGTTCTGGGATACACTTTACAAATGTCATTACATTATGTTTGTTAGTTTTATTATTGCAGGATTGTCTTTAAAAGATATAGTTACATGATATTGTTTCGACACGACATTCCCATAAAATGAATACCATGTGGTAGTAAATTCTCTTTGTAAATCAAATGTACCAGGATAAACACATTAATTGGAAATTTAGGGGAAATCAAATTTAGGGGGTCACCTGATTGCCTTAGTAGAAGGTAACTAAGTTTGATGACTTAATGATCAATTCCACTTCAGATTTTTTAATGCTTTAAATAGAACCCATAATGCATTTTCACAGATGGCAAAAATAGATATTAAACTCCATTAGTAGGCTCCACAAGTCTGATGCAGATAAACATTTTTTTCTCTTCCTAAGCTTGTGAAACATCAAGTACATCTAATGGACCAATTAGAGTAATAAACCATCACAGCCTGCTTGCTGCTGTATCTACACAAACTGTTGTAAGAACAAGTGCAACTGATTGCAAATGAAAATTCTCTAAATCCTAGATATAGGAAGAACTAGAGCACTATCTGCTCAGTTCACTAAAGTCAATGCAAAAATCTAGGAGCTATATATTTGAATAAAAGTGACGTGGGGAGGGGAAAGAAAGGCGAAAAATCCTTAATGAAGAACTACTTTATGTGCCTGGCAAAATCATGAACACCAGAATGAAGGCTCCTTCCTTGGCAAAAGCAAGCACAGGACAGAAGGCTACCACATATCAGATGAAGGCTCCCTGCAAACAGGAGAGTTGCAGGTGTGATAGCTAGAAGTATCTTTCACAGTCCTTTAAGTCTCTAAATAATGTCAGTGTATCAACTGTTTTCAAATTACATTCTCTGTATATAATTTCACTAATAGCAACCATATAGTACACATCTGTAACTTTCCTCAATTCTAATTTTCATAGGCAGAAGAGACACTGACAAAAATAGCCCCACAATCTGAGAGTCACAGCAGACTGACCTAGTTAGATTCTACAGGCTGAGTGCATCTGAGCTGGCTTAATCCTGCCCTAGCTTTGAGGCTGTGGTTATGCCCCAGAGCTCAGACCTTAGGGTTCACTGGGTCTTGTGAATTTACAGTTTATAGGTCACTTGGGTATTTGAAACCATTTTGGTGCGGATCTGATGGAACCACCTAAGGCTATCCCAAAATCAACTCTCTGTAATAGGAAGATTTCTGAACCCATCATTCTCAAAACAACAATTTAAATAAACAAAGCCGATAATGATATCAAATGGCAAATGTCAAAATGGAAAAGTATCTATAACATATTTGACAAGAAAAAGGTAAGTACACTTTATTTATAAAAACTGAAACATCCCAGTGAAAATGTCAGAATATGTAATTGACAACAGAAAGGAAAATGCTAACAAGTATATAAAAATGTGTAACATCATCAGTAATCAAAGACATGCAAACTAAAACATAAACCGCCTATGGAAGGGGCAGGATAGAAAAATCAAAAACATAAAATAAACCATGATTTCTTTGCCCATGACATTGACAACTGGTGGGGAGGGGTGGAAAAGTATGTTTGAATCCTTAATGAAGAAATCCTAAATAAAGGATACCCATCTTAACTATTGCAGAAGAATGTTTCAAAAATGCTTCTGATTTAAACTGTAAAGAAAAATGGGTTGTAAAATCGCATATGTAATGATATGCCACATTTGTAAACACACACATATGTTAGGGTTTATAAAGACCAGAATAATAAATACCAAAATGTTAACATAGTTATACAGAGATGGTAGGGATTATAGATGATTTAGAAACAATTTAAATTGCTTTAATTTCTAAATAAATATGGCCAGGTGCAGTGGCTCACACCTGTAATCCCAGCACTTTGGGAGACCAAGGTGGAAGGATTGCTTGAGGCCAGGAATTTGAGAGCAACCTGGGTAACATAGCGAGATCCCGTTTCTACAAAAATTAAAAAAAAAAAAAAAAAAAAAAAAAAATTAGCCAGGCATGGCGGTGTGTGCCTGTAGTCCCAGATATTCAAGAGGCTAAGCAGGGAGGATTGCTTGAGCCCAGGAGTTCGAGGCTGCAGTGAGCTATGAGTGTGCGACTGTGCTCCCATCTGGGCGACAGAGCAAGACTCGATCTCCAGGAAAAAAAAAAAAATTGTATTTCTTTTCTCATCAGAAAAATGCATGTTACATTCATAATATTTAGGCAATAACAAGTGAGAGATGTCTAGAGGCGATTTCTATTCACAATTTTCTGTGTTCCAGTTGTTAATGATGGCACAAAAGATGCCTGAAGTTGGACCATTAACATGGGCACGCACTTCATACGCAATATAGAGCGGAAAGTCCTCTGTTAAGAGTCATGCTTATTCTGGGAAAAAGGCCTCTCAAAAAATTTCAAAAGGACAGTATTATTGCAAAAGGGCAGCTTGTGTTTCATTTACTTTCACATTATGTTCATATTTAACTAACTGTAACATCTTACAAAAGGCAAATTTCTATAACAATTTTCTTTCCAAAGTCACTTTTTAAAGTTTTAAATAGTTTCCAGATAATATTCTTGTACAAGCTTTTCCAGTTTGGGGAAAAACCATTTGCTAAGTATTAACTTCTCTCACATTGTTATTCACTTTTTAAAGTTTTATGATAGTAGTGACACTATCTTGGCATTCTTTTCACAAAGCTTTTTTTGGGTATCAATTGTAGCAGAAGAAAACAATGTTTTCCACATTTATTTTTGAAGAGAATATGCTCCAAGAAAAAACTTATCACACAAAATTCTACTTTTGTTTATAAAATAAAAAATAATAGTGTCTCCTCCACTAAAGCAGCAAAATATTGATTCTTGCTATTTGCCATGCTAGGTACTTTTTTTTTTTTTTTTTTTTTTTTTGAGACAGAGTCTTGCTCTGTCACCAGGCTGGAGTGCGGTGGTACGATCTCTGCTCACTGCAACCTCCGCCTCCCGGGTGCAAGTGATTCTCCTGCCTCAGCCTCCTGAGTAGCTGGGACTACAGGTGTGCACCACCATGCCCAGCTAATTTTTAGTAGAGATGGGGTTTCACCACGTTGGCCAGGATGGTATTGATCTCTTGACCTCATGATCCACCCGCCTTGGTCTCCCAAAATGTTGGGATTACAGGCGTGAGCCACCACGCCCGGCCACTAGGTACTTCTTAATAAAGTTCTTAGATGCAATGAGAAATAACTAATAGCACATTATAGGAAATACATGCAAGTCATCATTAGGAATCTTAAAATTTTAGGCATAATCTGTCAATCCCCAAATAGACAATGCTTACCTTCACCATCCCTCTTTTTTGCAATGTTTTTACCAATTTCTGATTTTTATTATTTTAAAAATGTGTTTTTTAGGGACAGTAGTTTCACTATGTTGCCTAGGCTGGCCTCAAATTCCTGAGCTCAAGTAATCCTTCCAAGTAGCTGAGACCACAGCAGTGCCCCACCACATCCAGCTCCGATTTCCGGTTTTAATAGGCACAGAAAGAGTCCAGTAGGTGCTAATCTCCTTGAAAAACACTGCAAGCCATTTCAAATAAGGACATATCTCTACCTTCCAAGAGTAGACTAGCTATATTTTTTTTTTTTTTTTTTTTTTTTTTGAGACGGAGTCTCGCGCTGTCGCCCAGGCTGGAGTGCAGTGGCCGGATCTCAGCTCACTGCAAGCTCCGCCTCCCGGGTTCACGCCATTCTCCGGCCTCAGCCTCCCGAGTAGCTGGGACTACAGGCGCTGCCACCTCGCCCGGCTATTTTTTTTGTATTTCTTAGTAGAGACGGGGTTTCACCGTGTTAGCCAGGATGGTCTCGATCTCCTGACCTCGTGATCTGCCCATCTCGGCCTCCCAAAGTGCTGGGATTACAGGCTTGAGCCACCGCGCCCGGCCGACTAGCTATATTTTTTTAAATAAGTTTCATAATTCACCTTGCCATCTGTGGGGTGAAGGGGAACCAACGCATGTTGTACCGACAGGTAAGGAATTGTATACATTCAATTATATCCTGAAAAACAACTCATGAAAATCCTCAACTAGAAAAAAAGTATGTTTCTTTTGCTATTAAGCAGTAAATACTTGATAAATATCTGTCCTTTTATCCCCAACATTAATGATTCCTTTTTTCTTTTCCATTCTTGCCTAGGCCTATAACTTTGTCTTACCTCTTCATACTATTTAGTTTATTTGGCAACAATATACTCTAGGAAATTCTTACTTCATTACAATGCTCTGCAACATCAGGTTTCCTTCCCTTCCTCCCTCCCTCCCTCCCTCCCTTCCTTCCTTCCTTCCTTCCTTCCTTCCCTTCTTCCCTCCCTCCCTCCCTCTCTCTCTCTCTCTCTCTTTCTTTCTTTCTTTCAGACAGAATCTTGGTCTGTCACCCACGCTGGAGTGCAGTGGCGCAATCTGAGCTCACTACAACCGTTGCTTTCTGGGTTCAAGTGAGTCTTGTGTCTCAGTCTCCTGAGTAGCCGGGACTACAGGCGCATGCCACCACACCAAGCTAATTTTTGTAATTTTCAGTAGAGAGAGAGTTTCACCATGTTGGCCACGCTGGTCTTGAACTCCTGACCTCAGCTGATACACCCACTTCGGCCTCCTAAAGTGCTGGGATTACAGGCATGAGTCACCGCGCCTGGCCTGTAACATCAGGTTTCTTATACTGAGGACCCTGATGATCCTTGAGACAAATCCCCATGGCAGTCTCCTGCCTTCTACCATGGATGGATATATCAATTTGCCACAGAGATTCATAAGACACTTGTGAAATGGAGTCAGCCAAATACATACAATTCCTCTTCCAGATATATATAAGCTGGCACAAGATAACCTGTGAGTTTGTAAAAAGTAAAAAATCCTTCTATGTCTACACGAAAAGTCACAATGAAATACTCTAGCCATTAAGCCTTCAACAATTAGATGTTGTTATTAACCCTGTGGTTATTATTAAGTTCTTTCAAAATAGAAATGGCAGAAGCAACCCAAAGAGCCAAGAATAGAAAATCATTATTATAAGATTCAGGAACATCACACTTAAAAGCCATCAGGAAGATTTTCTTAAGTAGCTGGATAAAATTCTAATAATATAATTTAGTTATGAGAAATACAAGATCCAAGGAAAAGCTACTTCTATTATACTTATTATATTGTTTCAATGACACAAATATGCCAAATGATGTCATTAAGATACTGTATGATCTCAGTTAATTAAACTTAGCTGGTTATCATGGTCTCACACCTCATCACCTGTTTTTTGATTCAGTACACTCCTACGCCCTTTTCTCAATAATTCAAGCCATCAAAGGATCTGATGAGTGTTTCTCACTCTAATTATTAAGTTGATTACAATTCAATACTATCAACCAAGGCATGAACTGCTTTTTTAGGACATTTGAATTTTACTTCTCTAGTAGCAAAGCAAAAATTGAATCCCTCAGGTACCTGATTTCAGACGTCAGCACATAGCATGATCTTTCAGGGTGTGAGTCTGAATTCATCCTTTTGGGATAAGTGGAAGTGGAAAAACATATGTGCCTGTCTCCCCAGATACCTACTTGTGCTGCTTGGAAGATGAGCCAAGCTCAGCACTAAGGTAGATTTCCATCATCACTGCTTCTGTGGGCCTGAGTCGCGCTCTCTCACGCCTATAGGTCTGCCTGACAGGCCCTTGCCTGTAGACTCTCATCCTACATCCCCTCCAGAGCTCATCTTATCCCCCAAAAATCCCTTTCCCTTCTCCCCATAATCACTCCTCTTTCAGATGCAGACTTCATGCTGCAAAGACTTTGGCATTACTGTTGTTAGGACTTTGTGATGTCTTTGAACTTTAACTTTTTTATGAAATCCTAGAATCCATCTCTACTCTATGTCATTTTTGCCTAGAATAAAGACGCTTCTGAAAGGGAAAGGTGTGAATGGTATAAATTCTCTCAGACTATTGAACCTGTTTTTAACTGGTAGTATTTTTTAATTACAAAATGTAAAAATTACACAAGAGACTAACATTTGAACAGGTTTTCTTCGTTGTGCTTTGTGTTACACGGAACAACATGAAATTGTCATGTTAGGTCAAAAATGGACAAGTAGGGCAATTTCATATAATTCAATCTAATATCTGACCCAATTTATGCCAATGATTTTAAGTGCCAGGATGAGCTGTTTGTGCAAAGACAGATGACAACCAGCAAGCCTCTTGTTCCTAGGACAAAGCTGTTTATGACTAGTGACCTAGACTTCTCACCCTGTGGTGCCCAAACCCAGTCTATTCAATGGCATCACCCGGTTTATCATGACAACTGCTTCAGACGGTGGACAGTCATTACTCACAGCAGCAGAAATGAAGAACCACCACCCTGTGGGCAAACCTGTATCCCTGTGTGAGGAACAAAACTGAGGAATAAAACATAAGAAAAGTAGAGCTTTACTATAATCTCTCCTATTTTCTTTTCAAAATCATTTTTATAATGTGAGTCTAACATTCAATTAGTGGGTTATATTGATTGAATGGAAATCCTAGATTTAAATACAGAAATAGACCAAAAAGTCAATACATTAAAATGATGCCCTTGTAATCCTGCCCACGTGATTGGCTGGCTCTCTTTGGTTTCAGATTCTGATCTGAAAGAATGGCATTTACAGGAAAACAGCAGAATAAACATGTTAAAAATGCATTAAGTCTACATAATAAATAGTCTCCCAGAGCTTCTCCATAATTAATCACCTGTATCTCAACATTCAGCTAAGTTACTAGGGAAACTAGGGGGGAGAAGACATCTTCTCTGTTCTGCTCCCAAACCCATGAGTTTACATTCCAAAAGAAGGTGATTAGGACAATGTAAACAAAGAGCTATAGTGCAAGAGAGAGGTCCCCTCTCTGGGCCAGGGGCGTTGGGTCCGGAGAGAGACGGTTTCAGGATGAAACTGTCATACCTCAGATCATCAGACATTAGTTAGATTCTCATAAGGAGTGCACAACCTAGATCCCTTGCGTGAGCAGACATTATGGAATATATATACTATAGGTAGTAAATACAACACACTTGCAATCACTTCCTTTACAGTCTTTGGATTCAGTAATATGAACACAGTTATCTCTAAGCCAGGAAGTGCACCTAGTATCTTTACAGTGACTATTAAGTATTTTTGAACTCAAAGTGTATATTCATCTTAAACTCCTGGAACGATGAACTCTCCCATGTAATTTTCTGATGAATTAAGAGAAAAGGAAAACTTTTTTTCAAATATGTGTCATCTGTTGCAAAAGTACGTGATTTAAAAATACATGTAAATATAATCCTAGCTCTAATGTTTTCCTTTGGGAGTTTGGGAAAAAGCAGTTACATTTCTCTGTTGTCTGGTTTTTATCATTTGAAAATTGGAAGATTCATTCTGATTACTGAGCTAAATCAGTAGGGTTTAACTGATTTTGAAATTACAGTATAAAGGGCAATATTTCCATAAAAGAATAAAACACAGAAGAGTAATGAAAATAAAATTGTGTATCTTAACTTAGCTAGATGAACCCAAGAAATTTTCCTGAAAACCAAGAGATAAAGAAATGGCGAATGATATATATTCATTCAAAGTATTCTCAGGAGCAAAGGCAGTGGCTTACACTAAAGCCTGTTAAGAGTATTATTAAATAAAGTACTTAATGTCTGTCTACTTGGAAGGAAGAAACACCACTGGACAGAAACACTGTATATATATTTGTATAATTTTATTATGTAAAATTAATAAATCCTTTGTACTAGAACTAAAAATTGTTTTTGGGAAGAAAATAAGATTGGAAAACTTCTTTTGAATAAAATAATATAAATCATAAAACTGTTATACTTAGTAGTGCCAAGAAACAATGTGAAAGCAATGTCTCATGTCTCTTCACAATTTTTTTTGGTGCTCTTTTCTTTTTTTTCTTTTTTTTTTTTTGAGACAGAGTCTCACTCTTGTTGCCCAGGCTGGAGTGCAATGGCACAATCCGGCTCAAGGCAACCTCTGCCTCTTAGGTTCAAGCGATTCTCCTGCCTCAGCCTCCCAAGTAGCTGGGATTACAGGCATGCACCACCACACCCAGCTAATTTTTGTATTTTTAGTAGAGAAGGGGTTTCTCCATGTTGGTCAGTCTGGTCTCTACCTCCTGACCTTAGGTGATCCGCCAGCCTCAGCCTCCCAAAGTGCTGTGATTACAGGTGTGAGCCACCATGCCGGCCTCTTCTTTCCTTTTTAAAAGAGGTCTCACTCTGTCCCCTAGGCTGGAATGCAGTGGCTTGAACATTGTTCACTACAGCCTGGACTTCCTGGGCTCAAGGGATCCTACCTCAGACTCTAGATTAGGTGGGGTTACAGGGGCGCATTTGCCACACCTGGCTTCTATCTTCAACTTTTGAAGAAGGGAGACTAAGAGACCATCTGTCAGTTAAACCCTCCCCTTAGAAGTCACAATTCTACAATGATTATCTCAAAGTTTTGCAAAGTAATTCCTATGAAACATGTTGAAAAACCCATACCAAGAGCATTGTATCATTCTCATTGGGATTCAATTATTTTTCAAAACTCTCAGACATATGTGATAAAGGTTTCCCATCTGCAGTTTTATCTTCCTATAAGTCTAAGAATGGCATTCGACTCTAACACCCTATAGTACTCTATAGCGAGGCAACATTAGATGAAATCCAGCTGTAATGTGAGACTATTATTTAAGCTTTGAGCTTCAGGTTTCATGTCTGTAAAATGGGGAAGACACAACCTACCTACCTCTCAGGTTATAAGTAATTAAAACCTTTAGAGTTCTTAATACCTTACCATTTTTATTTGTACCACATAAAACCACTTTTCTTTTTTAGAAGCTGAAATCTATGACACGGAAGATAACTGGAAGTAGCCTATCTTAGTGGAACAGGCAATCATTATCATTGCAGTGAATTAGTAGAACCAAGCATGCTGAGTTGAGTGCCTTCAGTCTTGCAGCCTACCTAGAAATAGACTGTTACTTAGGAAACAGAAATGGGAAACGTGAAGATGTGCCACAAGAAAGGCTGCATTCATAGGGTGTGATATGCAGTAGCTAAATTAGAATTCTGACAGATTTAGTAACAGATTTGGTGGCAGTTGTAACATTGAGTCTTTTATTTATTGCAAAAACTTAAATTGATGTGCTCAGTTATTTTAGCAAACACATTTTACTTATATTGTCCTTGGGGTAAGATATATGGTTTTTCGGGGAGAAATTTCTGACTAGGCAAGATAGAAATACTTGTGCAGAAAAATTTACTTTTAAAAAATCCTCTGGTTGCATAACCATGTAAATGTACTTAATGCAACTGAACCATACATTTAAAAACGGTTAAAATGATAAATTTTCTGTTATGTCTTTTACCACGATTTAAAAAAAATCCTTAAATAACCATTATCCTCTCTCATTTCATGGACACTGAGGCTACAACTAATCCACAGGGATCTCTCATTATTAAGTCATGTCTACATGAGATGAAAGATTATATTGACAGGATATAGACAAACTAGAAAAAAACTAGTCCTCAAAAGATGTCTTTCTCCTTAAGAAGGGGCCTAAAAACAAAACTTGAGATGACAGTTTCACACTGTGTCAAACCCTATGCATCAAAACAGTGGACAGAATATTTCCTTGAGAGCCTCTGGATCCAACAATACAGAGCATGGGTGTCCATACAGACCACAGATGAAAGATCATCTCAGGTACACACATACACATAAACAGAGAGAAATGAGAGACAGCACGACACCTCATTTTATAACGTTAAGGTCATCACTAAAACTTCTTATACAGCAGAACCAACCTGCTCAAAACACAAAATGAAGCCTAACAGAAGCTCTGCTTGGCCTCTGGAATTGCACTGATCCTCTTTATCTTTACCATTACTGTCTTCTACCTATAGCCAGTACCTTATATCCCCGTTGAATCTCTAAGACCCTGAAAGCTTGAACACGTAGAAAATTCATGGTTCTTCCAAGGAGAGGAGAAAGACCTTATTTAAGTCCATTATCTAACTTACTCCAGAAAACTGTTTTCTAAATGGTGTTAAAACTTTCTCCAAGAGAAGACCAGGAGCTCTGAAAAGTGCATACCCAGGTGATTGTGTGCGGACCATTCTGATTTGGTCATAGCTTACTTTAGTCCATTCTTGAACTCTCATCTTCCAGATTCTGGGTTTAAATACAGAGGTTTATTTTCATGACAAGTGAGAAGTGTGAGAATACACACACACACACACACACACACACACACACACACACACGTAGAGCATATCTAATCCAAAAAACCAAACTGCTCCAATGAGCATTCCCTTTGAAAGTCACGTTGGTGCCCAAAAGGTTTCAGATTTTGGAGCATTTTGGATTTCAGATTTTTCAGATTAGGGTTACTCAACCTGTATAAGTATTTTTTAAAAATGTATTCCAGATAGGTATATTAACCTTTCTTGGAAAGGTTTTCTCTACTGGGGTTTCCATAGGTCCACATGTCCCCAATGTGAAAAAGGATATGCATTTGGATAGAATCTACATGATACCAACAGAATCTATAGATTTTGCTAGGAAAATAACATTTTCAAGTTTACATTACAGTTATCTTTAAGGACCACAAGTCTTGAATTTTTCTCTTTAATTTTATTTATACATATCAAAACAAAGAAAAATTAAATACTAGAAAAAGAAGGTATTGATAAGAAAGCTGAAAGTCATCTCAAAATAAAGGCTCAAGGAGGGCTTAATTGGTAAGGAATGTTTCAGTCTGTGGAACAATCAAAATAATAAGTTATAACAGAATGTTCCTTAAGCTACAAATTATAAAGGGCACAACTTACATCCCCAAACCATATGTTATATTATTGACAGATATACTTCTTCTGTCATATGAATATATTGTACCCATCTCTCCCTACCCCAGGGTAGGGGCAAAGGGAAATTATTTGCAAAAAAAATTTAGGTATTTTGCCCCAGGGGAAGAAAAGATATCCACTGGGAGACATTGTTTAAGCTTCCTCTTAGTAGCAGTTTCTAATTACCTGCGATTGGAAAAGAAGAGAAGCCTTAGTTGTCACAAAAGGACAGACAATTAAGCATCCTCTCATGTCCCTCATTCCTTTATGTCATACAACCAATAAATGGATAGGATGAGCTTCATATGAAAACTACATGGAGTTAACACTCAACAAACAATGGGAAAAAGTGTAAACATTTGTCAATGTCATGTTTCTCTGGTTCTCTTTTTACTTAAGATACTATTCCTCAAGATCCTATCAATTTTCATATACCATTCTACATATATACATACCATTATTGGTAGTCCCCTACATGTGAACGTGGCATTTAACCAGCATTTAAAAATATTTCCCCAACAGAAACAATATTACATATGGTAACGTGGCTCCTAGGCTGACCAAAGTCCATTTGAGGCCAGGCGCAGTGGCTCACACCTGTAATCCCAGAACTTTGGGAGGCTGAGGTAGGTGAATCTCTTGAGGTCAGTAGTTTGAGACCAGCCTGGCCAACATGGCGAAACCCCGTCTCTACTAAAAATACAAAAAAAAAAAAAAATTAGCCAGGAGTGGTGGCACATGCCTGTAATTCCAGCTACTCGGGAGGCTGAGGCAGGAGAATTGTTTGAGCCCAGGAGGTGGAGGCTGCAGTGAGTGGAGATGGCACCACTGCACTCCAACCTGGGCGACAGGGCAAGACTCCATCTCAAAAAAAAAAAATAAATGAATAAAATAAAGCCCATTTGATCCATAACCTAACCTATAACGCAAAGTACTGCTTTCTGTGCTATCACGTAGTGATATTTCCCTGGGCCAGAGTTTCAACCTGAGCTGCCAGGAACATGTCTCTCTCTTGCTGTATGAGGACAGAGCTTCCCCTAACTCCAAAGCAATAGTGATGGCTGTCAGAACCTTGCGGGTAAGAAGAGAAGGCCAACTCCCAAAAGGAAGGGATTGTGGAACTACTGGGGCTAAACTCTTGGGTAAGTAGCCCCTGGAAACCCATCTCAGGGCCAGCCCCCATTTCTGGTTTTCCAACCAGCCCCCAAGTGTCAACCTTACCTTCTCTGAAATATGATAATAATATTATATTTGATATTATTTGCTGCATGCCTAAAATTTCCATAAATAATCCCCAATCTTCATGCAAATTTAGTAAGTGGTCTTAGCCTCATTTTCAAATGGAAAAAAACTGGGTTTCAGATATTATAGGCAAGTTGGATCTCAGAGGAAAATAATGAACCAGAATTCAAATCTGGGTCTAGCTCTATTTCTGACTAGTTACAAAGCCTGAGTGCTTACCATCACATCAATTAATGCTGGAAAGAATTAAATAAAAAATTACAATTATGTGCCCAAGTTCTGGCACATAGAAGGTACTTGCTAATGTCGACCTTCATTTCCTTCTCTTGGGGACTGACTTCATTCACTCTCTACTGGTACCACTGGTTTCATCTGAACAAAAGTTTCTGCTCTTCCTGGCCTCTTCTCTATCTTCATGCCCTGTACTAAATATCTGAGACGGCAGACCCTGCTAGGTAATATAGTGAAATAGGTTATACACTTTTTTTCTCCTACATCCTTTCACCCTTTCACTTTTTTCACCAAAGCCCTGTAAGGTGTGAAAGGAAATTAGATCTTGGGACCCCAAACTCATTAAGCCAAAGCGAAAAGACAAAATGGGAACTGGGTCATGCAAACCTGCCTCCCCTTTTTTGGTTCCTAAATAAGATGGCTACAAGACGAAAAGCTACAGGCCTCCCCAATATTTTTGCCCACAAGAAAATTCCTAGTGAGCTGCAAGAGCTTTACTCTCGGGTGTTTTTGTTAAAATTTCACTATGGCAATGTAAACTGATAGCTTATCTCTGCAGGTGCAGCCACCTCCCTGCACCACCTACCAGACACACATGCAATCGGATTGTTCCCCTACCCCATTTGTCTTGTTATCTTTGTTTTCTTATGTAAAATGCAGATTCCCTGCATGTTTCCTCTGCCCCATGTCTATGTCATCTTACTTAAAAAAAAAAAATGCAAACCCCAGCACTTTGGGAGACCAAGGTGGGTGGACCACAAGGTCAGTAGTTCGAGACCAGCCTGACCAACATGATGAAACCCCATCTCTACTAAAAACACAAAGATTCTCTGGGCGTGGTGGCGGGCACCTGTAATCCCAGCTACTTGGAAGGCTGAAAAGGGAGAATCACTTGAACCTAGGAGGTGGATGTTGCAGTGAGCCAAGATCGCACCACTGCACTCCAGCCTGGGTGACAGAGCCAGACTCTGTCTCAAAAAAAAAAAAAAAAAAAAAAAAAGGCAGATTCACCAAGCCAGACAAAGGCATGAATGACTGTTTTTCCCTAGCCTCTCTCTTACATGAAAATTGTGTACTTCTCAATATCCCACCCTTTTCCCTTTAAATTTGGAGCCCTCAAAATCATCTTTGGAGGAAGGCATTAGAACTGACTCCCAACCACATATCCTTAACTTTGACAAATAAACCTCCTAAAATGATGGAGACTTGTTATTTTTTCAATCGACAAAGGTGAAAGACTTTATCCTTTTCTTAGGTCATGTGTCCTTTTGAGAAGATGATGAAAGCTATAGAACTTTTCCCCAGAAAAATGCACATTACGACATACACATATACTTAATGTATAATTTGTGGACCCCAAAAGTTTTAGGGATCTCTCTTCAGATACTCACAAAGAAAGAATCCTATATTTAGATCTGCATACTGTAAAGTTAAATCCATCTGCCTTTTAGAGGAACACTTAAAAACTGTGTTCATCATCAGCATGAAGATAGGATGGGAGTAGAGGGAATAAGGCCCGTACATAGAGTAGCACAAGTAACTGAGGACACTGGGAACACCAGGACCTGCCTGATTCATGGATAGGAAGGGAGATGAAAGGAGAAACAGTCACAAATTAATGTACTTTTCTTCCCAGCTGACTTTGGACAACACAGTCCAGACGCTGGTTCTAAAACGAAACGAAAACCAGAAGTCTCTGTGAGTTGAGACTCAGGTCTTCACATGCACCTGTGCCTAAATGAACATGCTTATCTGTGCAGAGGAAATGGATTGAGAATGTTGGGTGGTTAGAGGGAGATGAAAGACAGAGTCCCAAACATCAGCTAAGAGGGAACAGATGGAAGATGGAGGATATGAAAGACTGTGAGCCAAGAGATCCCACAAGCCATTCGGTCACAGCTGGCTTGGGCAGTTGTACCTATATGGCAGTGTGTGTGTGTGTGTGTGTGTGTATGGAAAACCCAACGAAGTTGACTTAAATAATAAAGAAATTTATAGGCATTCACAACTGGCAGGCCCAAAAGTAGAAAAGGCTTCAGTTTGATCTGAAAATTCAGGAAGTCATTAGGATACTGGTTCCATTTCTGTGAGATTTTTTGGGTTTTGTTGAGACACAGTTTCACTCTGTCACCCAGGCTGGAGTGCAGCAGCGTGATTTCTGCTCACTGCAACCTCTGCCTTCCAGGTTCAAGAGATTCTCGTGCCTTAGCTACCCCAGGTAGCTAGGATTACAAGTATGCAACACCGTGCCCTGCTAATTTTTGTATTATTAGTAGAGATGGGGTTTCACCATGTTGGCCAGTCTGGTCCTGAACTCCTGACCTCAGGTGACCTGCCTGCCTCGCCCTCCCAAAGTGCTGGGATTACAGGCATGAGCCATGCTGCCCGGCCTCTCTGAGATTTCTTAGCTCTGGCCTCCTCTTTGGGCCAGCAGCCCTGAGGCTCTGTGACTTCTTCACTTTCAAAGAGAAAAAGAACCCACCCACGGCCTCTGGACACATGATTTACATGTGCTGATAGTTTCCTTTATTGTTTATAATCCTAATTAATATAGGGCTTCATGCGATAACCCCAAGGTAAGTACTGTTATCACAGTTATTACCATTTTACACAGTTTGAGAAAAACAAGGCTCAGAGGTTATGTAACTGTGCCTAGTTACACAGCTGATGATAGTAACAGCCTGAAGCCAATGCAGAGCCTCCAATTCCACAGCTGATGCCCTTGATCACTCCACTACTTATCTCCCCAGGCAGAGAAAGAACTAAGACAGGGGTTAACAAGCCTAATCTATAAAGTGCCAGACAGTAAATACTTTAGGCTTCTGGGCCACAAGTATGTCGTACATTCTCTGTGTTTTGTTTTTACAAACATTTCACAGTTTTAAAAAACCCTGAATGGCCAGGTGCAGTGGCTCACTGCTGTAATCCCAGGACTTTGGGAGGCCTAGGCAGGAGGATTGCTTGAGTCCAGGAGTTCAAGACCAGCCTGGCCGACATAGGGAGATCTCATTTCTACAAAAATTAAAATGAGCTGGGCGTGGTGGCACGTGCCTATAGTCCTAGCTATTCAGGAGGCTGAAGTGGGAGAACTGCTCGAGCCTGGAAGGTCAAGGTGGCAGTGGGCCATGATCACACCACTGCACTCTAGCCTGAGTGACAGAGGGAGACCCTTTCTCAAAACAAAACAACCAACCAACAAACAAAAACAGTAGAGTGGACTTTTGAGTCAGACAGACCTGTATTCTAGTTCAGACTCCAGCACTTCCTAGCTGTGTGATCCTGAGCAAGTTGCTTTTAACCTCTCTGAGTCTCAATTTAGTCATATATAAAGGAAATTATAGTAGCTGCCTTTATCATCTGATTATTGTGAGGAGTAAGATTAAATTATCTATACAAAGTACCTGAAACATAGCAAGCGTTCAATAAATATTGGCAATTATTTTAAACAATTATCCCAATAAAAATTCCAAATTCTACACTTTTCATTGGCATCCCAGGCCAGGAAAACTGTTGCTCACAATCTCTACATTGATTCTTCAAATGGAATTTTCCTTCTCAATTCCTTCTTTATGGAACATACTAATATTTCACTTGTTTTTCAATTAATCTCTCAACATCTAGTGCGTCTGTATACTTATGGAGGATCTGTCTAGCTGTTGCATAGAATTGCCTTAAGTTTAGTAAAAATCTTTTCACTGATCTTGAATCACTTTGAAAGTAACTCTAAATAAATCAAATTCTTTACAGGTTTTGTAGCAATGTTAGACACACTATCTTTCTCTAAACATAGGAATGCTAAAGTAGCAAAGTGTACTTGTGGTTACCCTAAGTGCTTTTACCTGACTCCCAAAGGGATTTGAATGGGAAAAAGCAAACTTCTAACAGATTCTTAAAAATCAGGTGTTTCAACATCTGCTTTGATTTATGAGTAATCCCATATTCCAAGTTTTAACTCTTTCTCTAATTTTTTCTTTTAAGAAGAAAAAAAGCTCATCTTTTACAAAGCAGAATACAAATATTTTTGTCACTGTCAGATAATGTAAGATTATTTGTAGAAAAATCTTTGACAGTATAACCATTAGATTTTAAGGCAGAGCCTCTAATTTCCAAATCATTAGGAAGATACACAGAAAAAGACTGAAAAAAAAATACATCCACATGTCAAGAGTTTTCCAAGAATCTTATTATTGTGATTACCCTATTGCAATGTATATTTTATGTTTTACAAACTTTCTAAACACAATCTCATGCTCCTTTTGAAAAAAGAAAAATAAAGAATAATATTATTTCCAAAGTAGAACTAAAAACCTGAAATTTTTTCCTGGTTCTCTTCCATGTTGAAACAGTTTGCCACATCTGACTATTTATTTTAATAGACACTAATTCAGTAGCCAGAGAAGCAGAATAGTGACCAGTCACTATGAAACTTCGGGCAACAGACCACTGCAGGTCTGTTCCTTCACTGTGAACTGAAGGTTGTGAATGAAAAGCACTCCCTTCCCCTCCAGTTCTTATATTATCACAAGGCCAGCAGGTGGCCTGGAGTCAGAGGGGCCTGAGTGCTGCTCCACCATTTGCTAGCTATGTGTATTTTTTGCTAGTTACTTCACCCTGGGGTTTAGGTATTACCTTGTGTAAAATGGGGTAAATACCTCCCTTAAGAGAACACCCTCAAGGCTCCCACATGGTAAGTGCTCCATTCATGATGGTGGTTCTCATTTCTCTTATTAAATATTATAAAGCTGGAAATGGAAAATTTTTCAGATCTTCCTTTCCACTCCTATCTCATTAATCTTATTTATCATTTATTTTACCCTAGTTGTTTATCCAATTTTTATGCCCAGATGGCTTTTATTATATATTGCACATGTCAAACTTAAGTTACACAATGATCAGACCACAGCATGACAACTTTCATTGCACCCATCCTTCCAGAACAGAGAAAATAAAGAGATCCACCATGGTTTGCTCACATGCACCTCTCAGATTAAGCTCCAGCTGAAGCAGTTAAGTTCCCATCACAAATTTTCTCCTCTTCTCCACTCACTGGAACATCTGGAGTAGGAGGGGAGGATCACAGTCTGGGTGTGAGGCTGCAGAATAAGGAGAGATTCCTCCTGTGAATTCAGAGGGCCACAGGCAGCCATGGCTTCATGGACCAGAGCCTGGCATTCACAGAGGTAGTAGTATTTGCCACTAGATTCCAAACCAAGAACCAGAAAATGCTACGATGCCGTTTTGTGCATTTTTCACCAAGAGCCAAGCTAGATTTATAGATTTGTTATGTAGCATGGGTCCAATTTTGACTTTAAGAGACAATGAAATACACCAGGGCTTGTCAAGGAGTCTACCAAAAGCCATTTTAAAAAGTGTAATTCATCCATTTGCAGCAACAGACCCAGCTCATGGCTTTGGTACCAAGGAGAAGCAAATGAAGAATCTCTTAAGAAGTGCTCTGTGTGTGCACACACAAACGCATACATATGCTACATAATTTCCTAAAGTGGTATATACACATAGACATCCCACACAGAATTATTCCCTGGTCAGATAAGTATACTACATTCCTTTCCTGGTGATTCATAATAAAATAATAAATGCTCTTACAAGTTCAAAAGTAATGAAATGTATTTTCCAGACTTACCTGAATTAGAAACACTCTTGTTGGCACAGTCATTAAGGGCCTGCACTAGGAGTGCCCTGTGGAACCCCAGTATGGGAAACACAACTGCACAGCATTAAGTAGCGGAGCGGCACACATTGTACCGGCGGGAAGATGCTTCCAGGATGAATGTGGCAATCCTGCAGAGGACTGGTTTGTGAATACATCAGATACCCCTGGGAAATGTCCAAAATTTGGGGAGGGATATTTTGTAGGGGCTGATGGGTCCTGAATCAATGGGTTATAATGATGACCAAGGTAATTTTAAACTATAAGTACTATAATAATTACACTTAGTTTGATATGATTACTCTAAGCAGAGCTCTCCTCCCAGGAATTCAGGTTGTGCCCTTATAATTGATATGGATAGAGTACACAGAATACTGATTTTTTTTTTCCCTCCAGCAAAGTAACTTTCTTTTTTTCCAGGAAAATAAGGTGGCCATACAATGCATCATGATATGTGGCTGAGCTGAAAGCAAAATTGAGGTTGCCAGACCAGCAGTCTGCAAGTCTAAGCTTCCTCTTGTTAACTAAAATAGCCTCTACAATAATAAAAAGAAAACCCACAGTCATGGATAGCTAACTCCCTACCTTTTAATTATTCATGCTAATGCCTTGCATGTGTAGAGTTTATACTTTACAAGTGCTAATCAGGCCCAATGACTACATGAATAATGGAAACCCACAAATAATTATCAAATCTAATCTTAAGCAATGTTTTCAATACATGCCCTCCTCAGAAATCCTCCCCAAATGGTGCCGTCTCCCTTTCCTTCCTTTATTCTGAAAGAAGGCGGCCAACTTAACTTTTGATGTACTTTGCTTTTTCTCTGCCCACCTAATAGTATTGATGCTGAATGACCAAAAGGAAGTGAAGCAGGAAGAAGAGAAAACCAAAGGCTCAGGTCTGTAAACTCCATGCGGATCCAAAAGAAGAATCTGTACGAACAAAGATTTCTGAGGAAAAATAAAAGGCGGGGGGTGGGAGGAAGAAGGAGAATCTGAAACCTGACTCTAACCCTGACCTGCCATGTCAATGGAGATGATAATTGCCCTTCCCACAGATCCGCACAGTGCTGGTACCATCTGTTTCTTCCCCCCAGTGACTCAGCATACCTTATGAAAACAATTATCTTTATACCAGATTATTGATGCAGCAATTTCTCTTGTCTTCCTCTAAGGGATAAGAAAACCACCTAAACGGCGCTGTCCTTTCCGTAATGTTAAAAAATCTACATTAACCGATGTTTAATTTTGCTAATTAAAACTAAATACCATTTTATAGCCATCCAATTCTCAAAAATCAAAGTGTCTTACTAAATCAAGTGGAAGTGAATATGGGGAAACAGGGATTGACATGAGCTGCAGGCAGAAGTATGCTGATAAAACTATTTCAGAAGGCAATTTGGCATGTGAAAACGCACAGCACATACCACTTCTAGAAATATACATTTGCACATATGCTAAAAAAGAGAACTATAAAAAGTTACTGCAGCACCGATTTGTAGTCACAACAAAGTGAAAAAACAAAACTATAATCAACTTCTCCATTCATCAATTGGGGAATAGTAAATAAACTGCAGTAAAGTCACACTACAGAATTCTAGGCAGCACTTAAACTGTTTTATCACTTGGGATGGGTATTTCAAAACTTGAGTAGGGGAAGTACAAGTGGCAAACTGATATGTTAATGTGACATAATTTATGTCAATTTAAACACACAAATGATGTATTATTTATAGATATATACATGTGGTAAAATTACAGGGCTGCAAGGGTACATATTATCTCCCTGGGAAGGGAAATAGGGAAATAGGGAAACAGGAAGAAAGATGGAAGGAGGTGAGACTACGGAAGGATACACAGGAAATGACAAAACTAGCCATAATAATTTGTATTTCCCATAAATATATCTTTTTTGTTTTTGAGACAGAGCCTTACTCTGTTCACCCAGGCTGGAGTGCAGTGGTGCAATCTCAGCTCACTACAACCTCCACGTCCTGGGTTCTGGCAATTCTCTTGCCTCAGCCTCCCAAGTAGCTGGGACTACAGGTGCGTGCCACCACGGCAAATGTTTGTATTTTTAGTAGAGACAGGGTTTCAGCATGTTGGCCAGGCTCATCTCGAACTCCTGGCCTCAAGCGATTCACTTGCCTTGGCCTCCCAATGTGCTGGGATTACAGGTCTGAGCCACCGCGTCCAGCCCATTTCCCATAAATATATCTTTTAATATAAAATATTTACCCTTCAAAAAAATTTTGTAGACACAGTCTTGCTCTGTCGCCCAAGCTGGAGTGCAGCAGCACAATTTTGGCTCAATGCAACCTCTGCCTCCCTGATTCAAGCGATTCTTGTGCCCAGCCTCCTAAAGAGCTGAGATTATAGGCATGTACCACAATGCCTGGCTAATTTGTGTATTTTCCGAAGAGACAGCATTTTGCCAGGTTGGCCAGTCTGGTCTCAAACTACTGACCTCAGGTGATCCTCCCACCTCGGTTTCCCAAAGTGCTGGGATTACAGGCATGAGCCACAGTGCCCAGCCAAAATATTTAAAATGTGTTTAAAAGTTCTGGGTTCTGGGGTCCATGAGTATTTATTATGTTAGCCCTCTGCTTCTTTTGGTTTTTAAAGTAATTTTGTAAACATTATAACTCCCTTTTTTAGGGCCAAACAGATGATAAAATGAAAGACTGAAAAAGATATATAATCTTACAACAAGTTTAAGGTGAAATAAAATAGTATCCTCCTGAACACTGTTTTAAGAACTCAATTACACATTACATTTCTATATAATGTATATATTATTGATAGATAGGCAGATATACGTAGTAAAATTACAGGAATTGACTGCAAGGTACATATTATCTCCCTTGGAAGGGAAATAGGGAAAGGAAGGGAGAGAGAGATGAACATTAGTTATAATGTCTTCATTTTAGCGTCCCCATTTTTGTGTGTCTGATGTAAAAGTAGTTTGCCTCACAATGGTATTATAAAAGTGATTGTCAAGGATAATAAGTTCCAATAAAAATATTTGCTATAGCTCGACAATCACTAGGCATCTGAGATTATTTTCAAGTTATAAAAAGTCAGAAGTAAAAGAAAAATGATGAGAACTCATGGACACAAGGAACAGCAGACCCCGGGGCCTACCAGAGGAGGGAGAGGATCCGGAAACATGAGCACCAGGCTTAATACCTGGCTGATGAAATAATCTGTACAAACACCCATGACACAAGTTTACCTCTATAGCAAACCTGCACATGTATTCCTGAACTTAAGAGTTTGAAAAAAATAAAAAATAAAAATCTAATAATTTATATATAGGACTTATTACTGGCAAGTAGGAAAAATAAGGAATTTTAAATGTAGTTCATGTAACTACAGTATCTTTTCCACTGTGGGAAAAACTACCATTAGACATTGCCTGTGAAGTGTATGCTGATACAAACTTTTCCTTCAGAAAACCTTTATAAACATGCTGATGTAGCAAAACTAAAGTGATTGGTAAAGAAGATTTAATAATGTATTTAAGCCTTGAGAAATTACTTCGTCAAATCAACAACAAAAAGAACTGTGTTTTTAATTGAATGTAATGTTAAAGAAAATTCTTATAAGTAAATGCCAGTTTATGTTTTCCTAGAAAACCTTTTTTTAACAGCATCACCTCAATTCAACACATCTTGCCACTGATATACTGCATGTAAGTAAATAACAGAACATAGAATAGGGAGAATTGAATATATGTAAGATGACTGTGGTAATCGAAGAAAACTTATAACAAGTTAAACCCCACCTAAAGACATGCATAATCATTACTGTGGATGGTATTAGGTTTCACTGAGAAAGAAGAGGTCACTAAATAGCTGGAATTAATAATACTTTACACATATCACACTTGAGGGTCACCTGTAGGGAAGGGAAGATAAATGTGGGGAGGGAAGGGCATTGGTAGGAGTTTTTAGAGGGCAGAATCCACAATTTTAGATAATTCAGAATATTTTAAGGTTTATAAGTTTTGGGAAATTTCTGGAAACAATAAAAGATTATTTAGCAGGGGGCATCTGCCCTTCCAGCCTCAGTACTGGGAGTTGGCCCAGGTTGATACTGGAACTGGTCCAGCCTAGGCAGGTCAACAGACTCCTTTTGATTGGAAAGGTTTCCTTCACTGACGTGCAAGAACACTAGATACATTCCTTTCACCTTCAAAAAGGAATGAAGCTTGAGGCGGGTGTTAAAGCAAATTAAATATGGCCTGAAGACTCATACTTCTATATTTGAGTCCTTGCAGACGAACCGTAACCTAGCTTAATAGGCAGACAAAATTGAAAACCGAACTTAGTAGTATGCACCTGTAACAATAGCTGAGTGTTGGCCAATCCCAGTGGCCATACTTCAACCACTCCTAGACTGCTGAGTGTTCAAACTGCATTCAAATAAGGCAAACACCAAGCTGTAACCAATCTCACTGTTTTTGAGCCTCACTTCCGATTCCTGTAAATCACTTTACCCTTTTTTGTCTGTAAATTTGTTCTGACAACAAGGCACCCCTGGAGTCTCCAAATCTGCTGATTCTGGAGGCTGCCTGATTCGTGAATCGTTTCTCTTTCTTTGCTCAATTAAACTCCATCAAATTTAACTTTTTTGAAGTTTTCTTTTAACAGGGGCTACAAGAAAAGTAATCCTTGCCCCCCAGAAAAGTGGGGGGAGGCAGCATTTTGAGCTGAAATGTACTTAAGCAGAGGTCAACCTCAATGCAGGGCTTATACCTCATGTGAAACTAATGAGTCTTCGCATCCCACAGTTCTCTCTCTGGACTCCCGGAGGCTGAGCAGAAGATCCAGAAAACAGGAGAGAAGGACAGGAAGGCGGTAGTAACCTGCCTAAAGCCAGAATTACTGATTTCAATTTTCTCATAGACCAGATACAAATTTCTTTTAACTTGTTTCAAGTCTTCCAAAATTTAGACATCCTTCCAGAAGATTCTCAAAAAAAAAAAAGAAAAAACAAATTTTATTTTTAAAATAATTCTTCTCTTTTTAAATTTAAGAAAAGACATTTTAAAAAACACAAAATTTAGACATCCTAGCAGAAATGTTGGTTTCTTAAAACTACTAAGATAAAGTCATTGAACTAAGAAAGTTTTCCAAATACTAACAACATTCGCTACCATTTACAGGCTGCTTGATTAGTGCCCGATTAGGCACAATGACAAGCACGTTTTAGATATTATTCTACCTAATCTTTAAAAACCCTATGAAATAGGTGTCACTACTAGCCCTGATTTATGGATAAAGCAGGCGAGGCACAGAAATTGTAAGTACTCTGCCTGAAGCATACATTTAGGAGAAGGCAAAAATGGGCTCTGGACTGGCTCCGGAGTCCAAGTTTTAACTCCTACACCATATGGTCTCCAAGACACCACGACACACTGTGAGCTCCCTCAATTCTACATATTCTTTGACACACATCCAAGTTTAAAATTTCAGAGCTACTCCTAGTACATTAAAACCTAACTTGCCCAATTTGCCTGTTAGAAAATTTGGTTTTCAGGCTGGGTGCAGTGGTGAATGCTTGTAATGCCAGCACTTTGGGAGGCTGAGGCGGATGAATCGCTTCACCTCAGGAGTTTGAGAGCAGCCTGGGCAACATGGTGAAACTCCATCTCTACAAAGATACGAAAATTAGCTGGGCATGGTGGCACACGCCTGTACTCTCAGCTACATGGGAGGTTGAGGTGGGAGGATCACCTGAGCCTGGGGAGGTGGAGACTGCAGTGAGCCAAGATCGCACAACTGCTCTCCAACGTGGACAACAGAGTGAGACCTTGTCTCAAAAAAAAAAAAAAAGAAAGAAAAGAAAATTTGGTTTTCATCAGAGAACACAGTAACAAAGACTTGTCACATCATTATCAGTCCTGAAGCATCGCTGTGATTCTCAGAAGAGATCTTCATCAGCATCAGGATAAAGAAATTAATTTTTTATCAAATGTTAACTTATCAGAGATCAAACATTCTGAATTTGGACACCAACACTTTTTGTGAACCTAATTATCCCAAGCTTTGTGTTGATATACCTGCTATGGCTTCATACAGGGATGCCTGCTTCTCTTCATTCAACTTCTAAGTCTCATGAACTGTAAGTCTCAGGGTCCCAAGAAAGGAACGGATAATGCTAAATGCTAAATGCTGTAGACTGGTCCAGGATGAACCATCAGTTGCAACTCAGAATGGTTTTCCTATTTATTTTTTGTTTTAACATTCACACTAAAATATCACAGTAAAGTTTGAAGATGAAATACACTAAAGAAAAACTGAAATAGGAAATGTACCTACTCATTAAAGTGTATGTAATCTTGGAAGAAACCAAATCCAGCATACTGGGAATGACTATGTAGGTTTCACTACAAATGATTATGACAGTAACTGTCAGAAGAATGGAATTCACGAAACACCATTTAATGCCATTTAAGTCCTGAATTAAAGCTCTGCTTTCAAAACACATCACCTGAAATAGTAATGGACTTATTCTTTAACTTTGTTCTCCTAAAGTAAAAATATATAGACCAGCAATTATATTAACTCTCTTATGAAGCATCTGTAGTTATAATGGCCCACAATAAATAACCAAGAAATCCTCAGATGGGGCCGGAGCATTCAATTTGCTCCTCTCGATAACACTTCACCAAAAAACTATGCCACTAGCCACATGACTGCAATTACCTTTGACACTCAGGAGTTAGTGAAATCCAGTGTCAGTGGCCAACAGTCCTTTTTAAACATTTACCTCTTCCTTCTTCAAAATCATATCAAATGAAAACAAAGTTCCTCATTCTTCTATTTCCTGTTGAATTTTAAATTAGAATAATACAGGCTATATGTCTTTCCACCTATTTTCTCCTTCTAGTCAAGAGAGTAAATTATGATGTAGAAGTTACTTTTTTTTTTTAAGTTTTTTTTGTAAAGATGTGTCTTGCTATGCTGCCCAGGCTGGTTTCAAACTCTTCGCCTCAAGTAATCCTCCCACCTGAGCCTCCCAAAGTGCTAAGATTACAGGCATATGTCACTGCACCCAGTCTGGTTTTTTTGTTTGTTGTTTGTTTTGTTTTGTTTGAGACAGGGTCCAATTCTGTTGCACAGGCTGGAGTGTAGGGGCATGATTACAGCTCACTGCAGCCTCAGTCTCCCAGACTCAAGCAATCCTTTCACCTCAGCATTCTGAGTTAGCTGGGAATACATACATGCACCACCATGCCGAGCTATTTTTTAATTTTGCAGAGGTGGGATATCGCTACATTGCCCAGGCTGGTGTTGAACTTCTGGGCTCAAGAGATCCTCCTGCCTCTACCTCCCAAAGCACTGGATTACAGGCATGAGCTACAGTGCCCTGCCTGGAAGCTAATTTAAAACATCCTCAATATTCACAGCAAATATTAGATGTTAAGAGTGAGGTACCGGCTTGGTGCGGTGGCTCATGCCTGTAATCCCTTTGGAGGCCGAGGCAGGTGGATCACCTGAGGTCAGGAGTTCAAGACCAGCCTGACTAACATGGTGAAACCCTGTCTCTACTAAGAATACAAAAACCAACTGGGTGTGACGGCGTGCGTCTGTAGTCCCAGCTACTCGGGAAGCTGAGACAAGAGAATTGCTTGAACCCAGGAGGCGGAGGTTGCAGTGAGCCAAAATCACGCCACTACTTCCAGCCTGGTCGAAAGAGTAAGGTACGGTAGACAAGATGGGGTGAGCACCCCTGTGATGCGATTTGACAACTGGCCAGCAGCAAATTGGGCTCAGCTGATGGTGAGAGAATAAGAAAGGAGAAACGACCCAAGCAGCTGTTTTTTAGGAGTCTCACAGTAACATTTAACAGACCTAAAGAAGAAACAGGAGGCTATGAGGGGACACTCGAGCCTGCAAGGAAGGCCCAGGCATCATTGCAAGTGCATCTTTGAAATGGCTACCCATGAGTTCTAGGCTTGAAAAACGCCAGTGAGTGGGAAGGAGGACTCATAACTGTAAGAACACAGGGGGTTCAGAAGCCTGGGGGTGGTGGAGAGGATGAAGGTTCAGAAGGTGTGAGGCTTTTCTTCAAGTAGGAGGATGAGCTCACACACGGCAGTCCACCCTCATCGCTGGTTTTGCTTTCTGCATTCTGAGTTACCTGCATTCAACTACAGTCTGAAAACAGGTGAGTACAATACAGTAAGATATTTTGGGAGCAACCATACTCATGTAACTTTTATTACAGTACATTGCTATATTATATTTCATTATTGTTGTTAATCTCTTACTGTGTCTAATTTATAAATTAAACTGTATCAGAGGTATGCAGAGAAAAAACATAGTATATACACATAGGGATCAGTACCATCTGAGGTTTCAGGCATCCACTGGGGCTCTTACAAGGGTAAGTGGGAGACTACTGCGTATGGAAACATCTAGCATAGGGTAGGCAGCAAATCATTGTTTGCTGAATCTGAAGTCTGTGGGTACCTAGGGGAATTTCTGAGTTCATGATATCATAGGTGGTGTGGAAACAAGTCCCAGCATAAACCCACACAGCTGGCTGAATGAAGTTCAAGTGAAGGTCATGCAGCATCAAAGTAGATGTGTATGTCCCTGAAACTTATGGCAGTGGAGTAAGAATAATTTTGAAATTACTTAGATTGTGAGAAAATTTTGCTGATGATTAGAAGTGTTGATATAAGAGGTCAGTTTGAAGTTCCATTCAAAATTCATACTAATTTTAATGTCATAGTATTCTAAACTACTAGATGGGTAAGGGGAAGTTACAGGATTCTGAACAATACCATAAAGAATTAGGATTTTCTACTGTGCTGTCACAGAAGACTCAGAGGTAGCAAATTCATAAAAAGAAAGTTTGATTCCCCAAGCAAGCCCAGGGTGAAAACCCAGAGTGCTGAGGTTTTGAATCCTAATATCGCAGTTGCCATTTTGCATTTTTACAGCGCTGAATGTAAGGTGTGCACCAGGAACTGTCTACCCACAAAGAACCTGTTTTTCTGGGCCTTAAAAAAAAAAAAAAACAAAGGCAGATGCAGAGATGGTATTATAAAAGAGAAGCATAAAAGGAAACTTGTGAGGGTGGCTTAATGAGATGCACTGAATAGGTGGAGAACCAGAGGGAATGTGGCTAGGTACACAGTGGACTTTGTTAAATTAGCAGCAGCTCCAGTTCACTTTCCAAGATATTTCCTAATCCACAGAGCAGCAGGTGGGAGTGGGGGACACTATTAGTCTAGAGCTCAGTGGGAGTTTAAAACACTAAGGATTTATGTATGCAAGTTCTCCCTGGCTTACACTTAATATGGTCATGATAAGTGAATTTCAACTGTGCAAAAGGAAAGAAAATACTTATAATACTTCAAACATGGCTGTAATGAGGATATGCCACAAACTTGAAATGAACATTTTATAATAAGCTCTGGCAGTTCAAGGAAAGATGATGGTAGAAGGTGCTTCTGGAATGGTCTAGCACTGGAATTTTATCCAAGTAAGCCACTGCAGACTGTCCAAGCCAATGTCCTGGCCGAAAACAAACAAGACATCCCTGCATGAAGGCTAGTGGACAAAGGTCATTAATACAAAAGTCACTGTCATTATCACCAGGCAGGGTGGCAACTGATGTGATATCTCCAGGCCTTTGCTAGATTCAGAACAAAGTCCTGGACCCTGGAATGTTTGAAGGCCTAGACAGACTGCCTCTTCAGCTGCGCTGTCTCATTCTCTGGCCGGCAGGGCCACAGTGTGCTGCCTCCAATCGGTTATCTCACGAGGAACCAGATTTGGGCTTCTGCCATCTGGCTTAGCACCCATGGACTAAGAGGTCTTGAATCAGCACCTAGAAATAATTTCTTTCAAGTTCCACAGAACAGCTCAACAGAAAAACAGAACTGTTTTCGTGGGAAAAGTAAATACCACAGTTTCTAAGACTATTATGGATGTAAAAAATTGTTGGATGTATTCTTGTCAACTTTTTATCTAGGTTGTGACACCTGTTCATGTAATGAAGATTCAGGAAGCCTCAACAAAGCATACAACAGTATACTGCCGATTCAGTTCCAGACTACCCCAATAAAGCAAATATTGCAATAAAGCAAGTCACACACATTTTTTTTGTTTCACAGTGCATACAAAAGTTATGTTTTCATTACACTGTAGTCTATTAAGTGTGCAACATTATGTCCTAAAACAGTGTATATAACTTCATTAAAAACTACTTGATTTGCTAAAAAATGCAAAGAATCATTGGAGCCTTTAGTGAGTTGTAATCTTTCTGCTGGTGGAGGGTCTTGCTTCCATGTTGATGGCTGCTGACTGATAAGGATGGTGGTCACTGAAGGTTGGGGTGCTGTGGCAATTTACTTCCTTTTTTTTTTTTTTTGAAAGGGTCTCACTCTGTTGCCCAGGCTGCAGTACAGTAACACAACCACAGGTCACTGCAGTCTTGACCGCTCAGGTTCAAACGATCTTTCTTCATCAGCCTCTCAAGTTGCTAGGACTATAGGCTTGTGATACCACACCCAGCTAGGTTGTTTTTTTTTTTTTTTTTTTTTGGTAGAGGCAGGGTCTCACTGTGTTGCCCAGTCTGGTCTCAAACCCCTGGGTTCAAGTGATCCTCCTGCCTCTGCCTCTCAAAGCACTGGGATTATAGGCATGAGCCACTGCACCCAGTTGCAACATCTTAAAGTAAGATAGCAAGGAAATTTGCCAAGTCCATGAACTCTTCCTTTCATGAAAGATTTATTTCTCTATTGTATGTGATATTGTTTGATAGCATTTCATCCACAGAACTTTTTTCAAAAATGGACTCTATCCTCTCAAACCCTGCTGCTGCTTTATCAACTAAGCTTATGTAATATTCTAAATCCTTTGTCATTTCAACAATGTTCACAGCATCTTCACCATGAGTATATTCCATCTCAAGACACCACTTACTTTGTTCAACCATAAGAAGAAACTAATCTGTTCAAGTTTTATCATGGAATTGCAGCACGTCAGTCATATCTTCAGGCTCTACTTCTAATTCCAGTTCTCTTGCCATTTCCACCACATCTGCACTTACTTCCTCTACCGAAGTCTTAAACCTCTCAAAGTCATTCATGAAGGTTGGAATCAACTGCCTCCAAACACCTGTTAATGTTGATCTTTTGAGTTTTGTATGGTACACACACCGACAGTGATAATGTGACCTAAGTACACCCTGAGAATGACCCTGTATGGCAGAGGCACCTCAATGTGTATTCAGAAGTCTGAGCTAAGGAATCCAGAAGTGACCAACTCAGAGATCCATTCCTTGTCTATGAGGAACACCTGAGGCCCAGATGCATCCTGTGGAACATGGGCCATACAGGGGATCACAGCCCATTGTTTTGGGTTAAATGAGGTTTGCCAGGTGGAAGTTGCTAGGGGGAGGGTGTTAAGTGAAAATGTTATATAAGCTGTATGTGTTCTGCAAGTGGTGGTGGTGGTTTCGCCCAGTCTGCCACCACTGGACTCTCTCACCTGTATGTAAGTCCCCAGTAACACCCATGTCTCATTCGCTGGCTCTGGGTCTCTTCTTCAGCCTCTTGAACCGGGTGCCATCACCACTGGAGTCAACAGGGGTTTGGCAACCAACCTGCCTCCATATATCACGGGTTCACGCCATTCTCCTGCCTCAGCCTCCTGAGTAGCTGGGACTATAGGCACCTGCCACCACGCCCGGCTAATTTTTTGCATTTTTAGTAGAGACTGGGTTTCACCGTGTTAGCCAGGATGGTCTCGAGCTCCTGACTTCGTGATCCGCCCGCCTCAGCCTCCCAAAGTGCTGGGAGAACATTAAGAACAAATGTTCTTAATGGCATCTAAAATGGTGAATCCTTTCCAGAAGGTTTTCAGTTTTCTTTGCCCAGATCCATCAGAGGAATCACTATCTATGGCAACCATAACCTTACAAAATATATTTAAGTGATAAGACTTGGAAGTCAAAATTATTCCTTGATCCATGGACTACAAAATGGATGCTGTGATGGCAGGCATGAAAACAACATTAAGCTCCTTGTGGCTGGGTATAGTGGCTCATGCCTGTAATCCCAGCACGTTGGGAAGCCAAGGCAAGTGAATCATTTGAGGTCAGGAGTTTGAGACTAGCCTGGCCAACATGAGACACTGTCTCCACTAAAAATACAAAAAGTTGGCCAGGTGTGGTGGTGTACGCCTGTAATCTCAGCTACTTGGGAGGCTGAGGCAGGAGAATCACTTGAACCCAGGAGGCAGAGGTTACAGTGAGCTGAGATCACTGCACTCCAGCCTGGGTGACAGAGCAAGACTCTGTCTCAAAAAAAAAAAAAAAAAAAAAAAAAAAAAAAGAAAGGAAAAAGAAAACAACATTAACCTTCTTTGTCCACCTCCATCAGAGTTCTTGGGTGACCTGGTACATTGTCAATGAGCAATAATATTTTGAAAGAAATTTTTTCTTCTAAGCAGTGGGTCTCAATAGTGGGCTTAAAATAGTCAGTACACCATGCTATAAACAGACGTGCTGTCATCCAGGCTTTGTTTTTCCACTGACAGAGCACACATAGAGTAGATTTAGCATAATTCTTAAGGGTCTTAGAATTTTCAGAATGGCAAATAAGCATTGGCTTCAACTCCAAGTCAATGATTGCAATGACCCAGCTGTATTATCCCCTAACAAGAGATTCAGCCTATCCTTTGAAGCCAGGCATTGACTTTGACTCTCTGGTTATCAACATCCTAGATGGCATCTTCTTCCAACAGAAGGCTATTTCATCTCCACTGAAACTCTGTTGTTTAGTGTAGTCACCTTCATCAATTACCTTAGCAAGATCTGGATAACTTGCTGCAGCTTTCCCATCAGCACTTGCTGCTTCACCTTGTGCTTTTATGTTACGGAGACAAGTTTCTTTCCTTAAACCTCATGACCATCCTCTGCTAGTTTCAAACTTTTTTTCTGCAGTTCCCTCACCTCTTGGCCTTCACCAAATTGAAGAGAGTTAGGGTCCTTGTTCTGGATTAAGCTTTGGCTTAATGAACATGTGGCTGGTTTGATCTTCTATCCAGACCACTCGAACCTTCTCTGTATCAGCATTCAGGATGTTTTGCTTTCTTATCATTTGTGTGTTTACCAGGGTAGCACTTTTCGCTTCCTTTAAGAACTTTTCCTCTGCATTCACATCTTGGCTGTTTGGCGCAAGAGGCCTAGCTCTCAGCCTATCTAGGCTTTCAACATGCCTTCCCTCACTAGGCTTAATCATTTCTAGCTTCTGATTTAAAGTGAGAGGCATGTAATTCTTCACCTGAACACTTAGATTAGGGACCATTGTAAAGTTATTAGTTAACTTCATTTCAAAATTGCCGTGTTTCAAAGAATAGAGAGGCCTGAGGAGAGGGAGACAGACAGAAATGGCTTGGTTGGTGGAGTAGTCAGAACACACACAATATTTGTTAAGTGGCTCATGCCTGTAATCCCAGCACTTTGGGAAGTCGAGGTGGGAGGATCACCTGAGGTCAGTAGTTTGAGATCAGACTGGCCAATATGGTATCATGATAACAACAAAAAAGTTTGAAATATTGCAAGAATTACCAATATGTGATGCAGAGATGAGAAGTAGGCACATGCTATTGGAAAAATAGTGCCAACTGACTTGCTTGATATAGGGTTGCCACAAACCTTCAATTTGTAAAAAAATGCAGTATCTGTGAAGCACAATAAAAGAAAGTATGTGCATACTAGACTCTGTATTAGGTGCTGGGGGCACAGTGTGAATCTGACAGACATATTCACTGCTTTCTGGAAGCTCTGTCTAGTTGAGGAGACAGACAATAAACAACAACTCAGCAAACACTTAATACACAATTTGCCTGGAGTAAGAAACGGCCTAGAATCTGAGACTAGCTTGGTCTGGGGACATCCTTAGGGAAATGACAAATTGTTTTTTTTTTTGAGACACGGTCTCACTCTGCTGTCCAGGCTAGAGTACAGTGCTACGATCATGGCTCACTGCAGTCTCGACCTCCTTGGGCTCAGGGGATTCTCCCACCTCAGTCTCTGGAGTAGCTGAGACCACAGGCGCACACCACCACACCTGGCTGATTTTTGTATTTTTTGTAGAGTCTCTGTTGCCAGGGCTGTTCTTGAACTCCCAGGCTCAAATGATCCTCCCACTCTGACCTCCCAAAGCACTGGAATTAGAGGCATAAGCCACCATGCCTGGCGAAGGAAATGACATTTAAACTGAAGGACAAGTAGGTGTTGAGCAGGTAGAGTGAAGTGGAAAGAGGAGAAGCAGCAGAAGTACATACCAGGTAGAGGGAAGAGCTCCAAGCGAGATAGAATCTACCGTACCAGGACACAGATCCGCTGGCATATATATGTTCAATTATAGCAGCAAATAACATTTAATTTGAGGCTTTCTCCGCCATAAGTGTTCATAGCACTTACTTCTGAGTGTCTAGAGAACAAAACAAGACTAGCACAGAGAAACAAGAAGTACTGAAAGAAAAGATGGCTAATCATACTTAGAATAAGAAGTCTTGGTGCTGAAAATAAGTATGTGAAAATAAGCCTGCATAAAATAAGCCTGGATACATTTGGCATCCCCAGTGTAAGCATCCATAATCTCAACCACTGGCAGAAACCTGTCCACTAGCCTAGGACATTGCCATCAAGCAACTCACATACATGCACATGAGTGCACACGCACACCCCACATCAGAAGAAAAAAAAACCCTTGCAAAAAAAAAAAATCCTTTTGAATTGGGTTTTAAAATGTCAGACGATCACTGCTATTGTTCCCTGATTAAGGCAGATCAGAGGTTTCCATTAATCCCAAGGAATAACAGGTACACTCCCTTAATCATATTTAAAATAACAAGTGAGGTGATTTGACATAATGGCAATTTATTTCCTTCATTTAACACAACAAAATTACAGGGTACTGCATGAGCAATCTACCTGGCAGCTAGGACTTCTGATCCACATGAGCAAACACAGAACAAGGACCAGTCACATACGCCTATGGCAGGAAAGTGACTAAAACGACACAAGAAAGGGGGTAGCCTTCCTAGAAATTTTCACTCACAAGCAAGTTAAGGAAAGAAATTAGATTAGGGAAAATATCTCTATAAAGAGAGACTGGTTAAGGTCTGGCACAGACAAGCATGATGGTCTTTCCACCAGGCCATTCTCCCAACAGAACATGTCAGTAGAAGTTATCAGAAAATGTGAGACATTTGGTTATAAATTACCAATGTTATAATTGTCATATAATGAGCTCCAATTATTTTCCAGAGAATAAGGTAAGTGCTATGTATTCTCTCTAATACTCGCCATCACCTGTCAGCATGATTTTATTCATCTCATTTCACAGATGAGAATCTGAGGCTTAGAAAGTTTAAATATTAATAACAGTAATGTGCATACTTCCACATGTAGCACTTTTTCTATCACTTTTTTCTAAGCACTTTTTTCACAGTTTCTCACACCAAATATAGCCTGGATTTCTAATAACTGTGGCAAATTTGGACCTGTGGCCACTCACTACTAGTGAACATGGTGAAACTTTCCTAGTATCCTGTTTTCCCACTATGTAAACTGATATCCCTGATAGTAGCTGGTTCTCAATTTCTATAGTTCTACATTGGGGCTCAGAGACGACAACTGGTTTATAAGGGGGTAACTTCTCTTAAAGTTGCATTTTTACTTAGATCTTAAGCTACATTATTTGGGAAGTTTTTAAAAGCGTCTAATAGAGATTCCAACTCTCTTCCCTCCTGCCCAACTCCAAGATACCTCTTGGTCATGCACTCAGCTAGTGACCTTGAAAGCAATCCTATTAGGAGTACAGAAGTGGCTCAAGCCTCCATACTGTTGTTCTCAATAATGATGTTAGAATGACAGATTCTGCTGAATCTTGGTATTTTAATATATTTTTACTACTTTATTAGGCCTGCAACTTTAACTTAGAATGAATCTAGTCCCCCAAACCATATATATTCAAGATCAAAACTGTTAAGATAATTTTTCTTGGTCTATATTCCTGAACGTCATTCCCACTCCACACTAGACCTGGGATTGTAAATTCTTTGGAATCCAGAAAGATTCTATGAGAATTGTCTTACTAACAAACCAATGCTGGGCAGATAGCCTGGAAAAACAAAACAAACAAACAGAAAAACCCCTGCATTTTACAGTTGGCATAAATGTCAAATGGTGCTCTGGTAAATATTTCAAACAGTGCCTTATGTCCATCTGTGACACACTTTGGGCCTCTGCATCTGAGTCTGGGGTATAATGGGGCATGACTTATCTTCTGAATTGGCAAATCTAGAACATAAACTTAACATAACATATGGAAGGTGCAACATAAAGTGGGTTTTTCCTAAATGTCTAGATGATCTGAGAATTAAGATGGAGTCTCTCAGTAAAATCATTTTCATTGCTGTTAAGTTTCTGCTAAATGAAAAACATAGTCAAGGTGCCTGGAGCCACCTGGATAATTTCTGTAACAACAAATTAAAGTTGCTCTTGGAGACACACGGATGTTAATGGAAATGGACATTCAATTCAAACTCAGACTATAATCTTTTAATAAATAATATCTAAGAGTTATCAGCCAGGAGGCTCTAAGCAAATACTTAATTGTGTTTGGTTCCTGTGATTGGAGGAGTCAGCTCTTTTAGCTCCATCAATTATAGCTCTGGAAACAGGCACACAATTTTTCAGTCTTTTAGTTTTATATAGCAAGCAAATTACATTTTATATCGTACCTCACTATACAAAAACTTTGGATAACCAAACACAGGTTAAATCATGTTCCTCTTGTACACAGTAATGTATGTGGTGATTCTTACTTATATAACACAGAATGCCTAGGGAACAGCTGTATTCTTTTATTCAATAGTTACAAAGAATCCAATGAGTACAAGACATACATTAGATGATGTGATCCTTGCTCCATCCCCTATTATTTTTATATAAATATTTTGAATAAAATATTACATTTAAGATCTCTTCAGCAAATAAAACTTTATGCCAATCAATTTGACCTCAAGATTTCCTCCTCAAAATAAGGATCTTTGATACCATTGTTCTAAAATATATTTTTGCCTCCCTAGCTGTTAAATTTTACAGCTAAAACCATTTGCCTAGCCCTAAAATGCCACACATAAGGACACTGGAAAGACAATGGTGCAAGCCTCACAGAACAAAAGAGAAAAAGAAACAAGGAAATGTATGAGAATGATTCTATAGAGGCATTCACATTTCTTATTCTAAGACTCCTCTTGGAAAACAAAAAGATTCATAACTTAGAAAAGGACATTACAGTTGCTAGATCATCACCTATCCGATAGGAATATAAATGATAAACACTAGATTATATTTCATTTGGAAACCTTAACTGGAGGAAATTCTACCTTTATGGTGGAAAAGCCAAAAGAAGAGAAGTCACTGCAGGCTCCAGAAATACACATTTTAACAAAGTGGGGGTGGGGGAGTACAGTTTCTCAGAACCACTGTGTCCTGATCTCAAGGAGAAGTTGTATTTCTTTACAATTTAATCTACGATTAGCTAACAAAAGGGACAGAAAGCATTATTAACCTTGATATTCACAAAGTGGTCAATTAATAGCACCTTATAACTATATACCTTTGTTTTTCCACCAAAGAAAAATGAATAGCATGACAGAAAACAACAAAACAGGGCTGGGTGCAGTGGCTCACTCCTGCAATCCCAGCACTTTGGGACATCAAGGTGTGGGGATCACCTGAGCCCAGGAGTTGGAGACCAGCCTAGGCAACAAAGCGAGACCCCACCTCTACAAATTAAAAGAAAAAAAACAGCCAAGTGTGGTGGTGTGCACCTCTAGTTGCAAGCTACTTGGAAGGCTGAGGAGGATCACTTGAGCCCAGGAGTTCAAAGTTGCAGTGAGCCATAATCGTACCACTGCACGTCAGCCTGAAAGACAGAGCAAGAGTTTGCCTCCCTCAAAAAAAAAAAAAAAAAAAAGTGGAGAAGAAGACAACAAAGAGATAATCTCTGGTATACTATTAGACAAATGCAGTTTGATGGAGAGCAATATGATTAATGTATCAAACACAGAATTGTCTCTTTCCAAGGAGTTACCTTGAAAGGACAATTCTAATGCTATCAACATTTCTTAGAATTCCTATATTATGAAGACCTTCAGAGTCTGTAAAGTTATTTTAAGTGTTAAGTTTGCCTTTGTTTCATAATGTTCCATGTACTCTGGAAGGTACAGGGTATAAAAAGGATGAGTCCTGGCCCTTACAAAGCTTACAGTGTTTGTAGGAAGGAAGGGCATGGATGTGTGCATGGATGATTTCATTACACTGAAGTAAGTAAGTGTCAGGGCTGAAGTCAGTACATGACTTATAGTGCCGAAGGAACACAGCGAGGGGCTGCCCTTTGTGCCAGGAATGAGGAGGCTGGGAGCAAGAGAGGCGGTTTCCTGGACATGGCACCAAAGGAAAGTCTGGAGAAGATGCCATGTGATCTGATTCTACAGAGAAAGTCAGAGTTACCCAAATGAGGAAGAAAGATGAGGAAAATGGACAGATGAGCATGAGTAGGACACAGAGGCATGCAAGAACATGACGGAGAAGGCAAATGCAACAAGCACTTTGGTGCTGCTGGAGCACAAAGTGCAAAGAGTGGCAGGAAAGAGGATGAAGAGGGAAAAAGGGACCAGCTGGCAGGTAGTCTAGGTGCCATGCTAAGGGGCTTGGACTATTCCTTAGGTCAGGGGTCACAAAAGCAATGACTGCGGTAATGCAGATAACTGAGGCAGGCCATGTAATGTATATTCTAGAAGAGGGGCACTGCAGCACGCATGACCTGTCTCTAGCTATGGTGACAGCTGCTACTTCGCTCCAGCTGATGACTGCTGGGAAGACGACAAGAGTGGCTGTGTCTTCCAATTTTTCAAGGGAAGCTGAAATCCAGATTAAGAAAAAATCAGTTTCTAAATGTTGACTCATAAACACCTGCAGGAGACAAATAAACATAGCTATAGACTAAATATGGCTCCAAGACTGTTAGTCAAGACCTCTGTTTCACTGAGAAGTTTATTTCTAATAGGCAGACATTCCCATTGGGAAGATGTCATAGAGGCATGCTATGGAGGATGGGTTGGAAAGAGGAAAGACTGAAAGCAGGAAGACCATGATCCACCTAGAGAGTGATGAGTCTTTCGTCTTTTGAGGGAGATGATAATTTTGATAAAATCAAGTAAAAGTCATTTAGAGTCAAGTCTCATGAGTAAATTTAATATTAGAGCTGCACATCAATCAGGTTTTATATAAAAACAAGACAGGAGTATAAAGTCAATCAGATGACTGCTTTAGGCAGTTCACAGAATGAGTCAGGAGACCATTACAAAGCAGAAGTTGTAAAATATATTGTGTAATAGTCATGAAGCCTCTAGAAGTGTCTATCTGCAGGTAAATATTGTGTGGATGTCTAGCTTCTATAATGACATTTAAAAGATGCTTTGCCCATTACTCTCTGCTCCCGTCTTTAAGGTCTGAGGTCTTCAACCTCAGCCAGACATTTGGGATGGGAGAGGAGTCTATATCCCTTAAACGCTCTGTTTCAGATTAAAATCTTGAGGCCAATGTCTTCACAGTTGGCACATACTTAACATTTCCACCACTCTCGTCCTCTTCCTTTCCTGACTTCAATTTATACTCTTGCATTATTTGTACATATTTTTCTTCCTGCACTTCTGTGAGCAGAAACCATGTCAATTATCTTTGCATTACTTCCAGAAAACCCCAGCAGAGCAATCTGCCACAGAGTGAACATTTAACAAATGCTGGTTTAGGAGGAAAACGCCTTATTACTTAATAATCACTGTGCTCAGCAAAATTCACCATAAGGCAGGTTTGCCTTGAGACCTATCCAAGGGCATTTAGTTACTGCAGCACCTAAACAGTCTCTCCTAAGCCAGTCCTGAAGTCAGCATTACAAGGAGGCTTGAGGTTCTGAGGTATAAGAGCATCAGCATAAGCCCAGCTCGCTCCCAGTGACTATTTAATTACTATGGTAATAACAGTCAGGTATGTAAAACATTACACTCCTACTGATTATATGGAAGAGTAATCACTTCTTCAAGAATTATCTAGTCTACCATCTAAACAAACTATTGCCACCCCACCAGATAACTATGAAGCCACCACAGAAACCCAGATGGTAATCTCCACACTCACTCTTACTGAGTTATTTGATGTTTGCCCAACAGTATGGTACCTGAAAAGATGGTACTCCTCATTAGCCAGGATAATCCTGAACGGAAACATTCAACTCATCAAATTTAGATGGTAAACTTCTTTACTACCAGTAAAAAAAAAAAAGATACTAAGCATGAAAACCAGGTTTGGATACCAGGTTTGGGTATGGTTGGCAGATTAGGCCATGGGGTGGGAAAAGTTTCTGATTGTGTATCACAACAGTCACACACAAAATATAATCTGTATGTCATCTTGCTATGATGCTTTGGGAATAACTGATTTAGAAAATAAGAGAGGGCCAAGCACAGTGACTCACGCCTGTAATCCCGGCCCTTTGGGAAGCCAAGACGGGAGGATCACTTGAAGACAGGAGTTCAGGATCACCTGGGCAACACAGCAAGATCCCATCTCTACAAAAAACTTTTTAAAAAATTACTTGGGTGTGGTGGCATGTGCCTGTAATTCCAGCTTTTAAGGAGGTTGAGGCAGGAGGATCACTTGAGCCCAGGAGTTGGAGGCTACAGTGAGCTATGATCATGCCATTGGACTCCAGCTTGGGTAACAGGGCAAGACCCTGTCTCTAAAGAAAAAATAAAAATAAAAAGGAGAGAAAAAAAAAAGAGTCCATTAAAAGGTGCAACAAATGATACAGGCAACTAGTGACTGGTAATAATAATAATAATCAGAACAGTGCAACAACATTGAAGTGGAAAAGGAAAAATGGAATTATCTACACATCCAGTTTTCTGTGTTCTCACGCAGTAAAGAGGCCGTCTGCTCCTTGATGTTCTTCTTAATAACCACATTCATTTCAGGACCCAACCATATCCAATACCAGGAAGCAGTAAGGACGAACAAACCAGAGAAGACACAAATTCAGAACGTAACAGCTCTACCGACTAGAACTGTGTTGTCCAACAAGGTAGTCACATGTGGCTATTTAACTAAAATTTTGTTTCTCAGTTGCACTAGCTGTATTTCAAGCTCTGCAGCTGTGGCTAATGGCTATTGTATTAGACAGTGCATATACAGAACATTTCCATCATTTTCCATGGAACAAAGCTGGACTACAAAGTGAATATTCCTATTGTTAAGATGGACCCAATGAAAAATTCAGTCAAAGCCAATAATTTTATTCATTGAGCATAATTAGAGATACCCAGGGTTATCTGGTTATTTTATTGAATGTGTCACAGAGACAATTGATGATCCACAGAAAGTTTGGACATCCTTATCAGCACAGGATTGTTTTTCTCAGTCTTCCTCCAATACCCACCTTTGCCCTCCCCACCACTGTGGGTAGGGATAGAAAGAAAAATGGTAGGGGGTCAGAAACTCCCTGATTAAGTCTCTCTTATCCAAGAACCTACATAAATTGCCAAAAATCAATAGGTTTTTAGAAGCATCTTCTTTCCTCCCCTTTCTCTTCCTTTTTAAAAAAATACGAAAAGGCAACTGAACAAAAACAACAACAGGAGACAGGAAGAGGTATTCAAGAAAATTATTAAGAAGAGGACAGGGTGCGGTGGCTCACGTCTGTAATCCCAGAACTTTGGGAGGCCGAGGTGGGAGGATCACAAGGTCAGGAGTTTGAGACCAGCCTGTCCAATAATGGCAAAACCCCGTCTCTACTAAAAATACAAAAAAAATTAGCTGGGCGTGGTGGCGGGTGCCTGTAATCCCAGCTACTCGGGAGGCTGAGGCAGGAGAATTGCTTGAACCTGGAAGGCAGAGGTTGCAGTGAGCTCAGATTGCGCCACTGCACTCCAGCCTGGGCAACAGAGCAAGACTCCACCTCGAAAAGAAAAGAAAATTATTAAGAATAAAATGGATGGTTATCCTAAGTTACTGCCAAAGATATGCAAGGAAAAGTACCACAAATCAAGAATGTTTCCAAAAATACCCCATGGGAACAATTCAACAAATCCACATTAATTTTAAAAGTTACCAACTTTTCAGAGGCAAAATGATTTGCCGCTAAAAATTTAAAGTCCTTAGTTTTCATCCAGAGCAACACACTCTGGTTCAACGATCTAATTCACAGGCAAATAAAAGAATCACATTAAGTCACCTTCCAGTCATAGCATCATTTGAATTCTGAGGTCATTTGGTTCTCAGACAGGAGCCTGGTCTGATAGTAAATACAAGTCAACTACAGTAGTAAGATTCTACTTATTAGAACTTTCCTGTGTACAGTCTCATAAAAATGAAGTAATATGCTTTTGGATCTAATGTAGACAGTTTCAATTACATTTAAGAAAAGCAAAGAAAGATTCATTCAAGAACCAGGAAAAAGAAAACCAGGAGTCCTCAGACACTGGATTCCATTTAACACTCTTCACTTTATCATTGCTTAAATATTTGCTTTCTACTTTGTGACGCTACCTCTCTGCATCACAGAAGAAAATTTGATATCTCAGTGACAGAATAATTTAAGTGCATGCTAAAATTTAATCAGCACATAAAAGCAAGAAAACTCATAATCCATCTGTTTAAGAACAGCTTATATATTTTGGGAAAGGGGAAGCAAGACTTAGGATGCTGGAAAACATAAAACAAAGGCCTTAAAGCCCCTTTTTCAAAAATGCCTGATGTTGCTGTCTCTGGCTGATAATTACAGCCCTGGGAGGGCAGCTGTGAGACAATGCTGATGATGATGCAGTACACAGGCTCTCAAGAAGCTGGCAAGCTGCTGCTACCTTTCACATCGTGGAAGAACAACACAAGGGTCAGACTTCCCTTTTCTGTACCCTGTGCGTTTCAACTGCCATACACGCATTCAGTGACAAAGTTATCATCAGAAGTTATACAACCTCACGATCTGTTCCCTGCTCCCTAGCTTCACCCTCCACATTCGCCCTCAATGTTTGCTGTGCCCCTCTTTACTCTCGGCATTTTAGTAGGCATTTTAGTATAGAAAGAGAAGTGACATTTTGACCCTTTGCCTAGAAAAGGTTGCACTCTTGAGTCACTTTAACTCATCCCTTTAAAGCAGAAACTCACTTCATTAAAGTAAGCAAAAATTATCTGAGGCACCTAAGGAAGGTGGGGAGATGTTCGTTTAAACCTTGATAACTCAGTATTTTCTCCTCTTGATGAGGACAGAGTGACTGGTCACTGTTGAAGTGAGCATGGGAAAAATTAAAGATCTCTAGGCCAAGAAAGTAGCTTAAGTCAAAAAAGGCAACTGATCTGAAATATACCAAATCTACAAAAACTGTTTCCCATTTCATGCATACACAGCCCTACAGAGGGTATAAACACTACCAGCAAACCGTGCTAGGAGGTCACAAGCACTCCCCGGAGCATGCACGAGCAGCACAGTTTATAAAACGTTCTTTAGGCAGTGTGGGAGACAAGGGCTGGATCTGGCTCCGACCAAATGATGGAGCTAATGCATACCTTTCGGTCTTCTGGAATTTCCATTCTTTTGCTGTTCGTCTTCCTCATTAATGGTGAATAAACCAAGGGGAATTGGCCTTGCATTGGTCTTCTTCAGTCTCTCGTGTCGGAGAGCTGTAGCTGATCCAGGCATACCGCTGCTACTTGTTTTTTTTTTTTTTTAAATTATTATTATATTAAAAATATATGCTTATGTAATTGCAGCTCCCAGGAAGCTGCTAGTTCCTAAGCTGCCTGTTCATTTGAGCACTTGTAATAGATCCCCTATGGGTAAACAGTTTGCAAACAGCTGACAAATAGTACCAGCCACTTGGCAACTGAGGCCCTGCAGTTCCCCTCACCTAGCAGCAGCTTCCCCACCTCCCCTACCAGCCCCCTCCCACTGACTCCCCGACAGGCACATGCGCTGGCGATTGCTCCGGCGCATGCATGCGCGCGCGCGCGCGCACACACACACACACACACACACACACACACACACTTTCCAGAAAAGCCCTACTAAAGACACGCAGGGTCTGGTGCCTCCCACCACTGCCTAACCTGTTCAATCAGCTTCTTCCTGCTGCAGCACCTTTTCCCAGTCTTCTTCCTGCCACCGCACAGTAAAATATTCAGCCCACAGCAGAGAGGGGAAAATATGATACGCTGCCGTTAACAGTTGCCCTGACAACCCTGACATATCCTAATCAAGGAGGGCGGAGAGCAGCTCCATCTCCCCAGCTGAGAAGCAGCAGCTTGCAGGATGCTGGGTTCTGGGAACTCACCAGCAGAGGGTTACTGCGTGAGGCTGCTGGGCAGCTCCCTCTTCCTCTCAGCAGCAGAGCAGCAGGATGGGAGGAGAAAGAGTTTTGCTTGCACAAGCAGCAGTAGACTCCTCAGTATGGAGAGAGAGGCCGAGGAAGAAAGGCTTTTTCTTCTTTTCTGGGCCAGGTTGTCTATCGTAACGTTTGCAAGCCCCTGGATGAATGAAGGCATGGCTGGTACCCACAGAGCAGCTCCCTTTACTTTCCTGACATTCTTACCACCCCAGAGCATGTATAAAAACAGGGTTGGCAGCACTGGTCACGAGGGCCACCAGTGCCATGTCCCTGAAACCCTCCAGGGAAGACAGGCAAGGGAAGAATTATGCTGGCTCCCACTAGAGATCACAATGTGGAGTGTCTCCTCTGCAACTGAAGTTTCAAGGACAGAACCTATACTCGGGAATTCTCCAAAGGAGAAAAACCTGCCTTTATTACACCCAGCACACCCCCTACCCTCAGTCCCCACCACTCTGGGCAGTCACTACCAGCGGTGCTGAGCGATGCTCAACACTTGACCCAATTTTAGTTCTTTCTGGATCGTTTTCTTCAAAGCACAGAATCATGTGATTATTGTTTTCTCCTGAAATAAGCTATCTCACTTTAAGACTCTTCACTTCTAGACTGCTTAAAATGTATGCTGTCTCCAAAAAGAATTTACAATAAATGACATTAAAACACGCCAACCCCCAAATTAAGAAAAAAAATTTGTTGCTTTTGCATTTTAATAAAAATCAAGTCTGCTTAGCAAGTCAAAAGCAATCCTCCCACTCCCAAATTACTCCCTTACTTTTTCTCAGTACTTAAACCTACTTATCCAAGAGAGGACCCAAGGGAGTCTAAGGCAAGTAAAATATCCTCTCTAAATCTCTTGTGTGAAACAGTAACTTTGGACAAATCACTTAACTCTCTCGGTGCCTCCATTTTCTCTGTAAAATTGGGGTGATGACTATCATTTACCTTATGGGATTAGAGTGAGGATTAAATGAGTGTGGTGCCAGCAACGTGAAGTGCTTAATAAATACCAACTATTATTATACTTCATAATAGTTTGCTGTAACTAGTCCATTTTTTGCTTTGTAATTATTTTCAAGGTGTTTCCAGTTCAACTATCAACGCTATCAGGAAGTACTTCTTTGTATCTACTCTTACTGTCCAGCATGGTGCTGGGGGATGTACTAAATGGTGAGCAAACACATGCTGAAAAAAATAAATGAATCTTCAGAACTCTTTCCCTCCACAGGCTGGTGGATTTAATTAAGTTCACATGTATTTATTAGATCTCTGGCATGAAGAAACACAGGAAATTTCAGTTTTAGAGTTTATTTTAAATTGTGTCAATCTGTGCAGTGGGTCTTTGGAACAAAAGAGAATGGAGTTTTGGAGCTGAATGGGCCTGAGAAAACAAGGGAGTTAGCATCATTTTACATGCGAGGAAGCCAAATCTCATGAAGTGAATGAAATTCCTTGCCTAGGTCAAATGTTAGTTGGCGCCAAGTCTACAATTAAAATTTAGACCACCTTCCTCCTAGTCCAGTGCTTCTCCTGATGACGAATGCTTGACCCAGATGTTTTTGAATCCTAGATCTCTCTCCAACTTATGTGGAGATGGAAGGAAAGGGAGGAGGCATGCCTCCAATATTCAAGATCTTATTAAGAAATAAAAAAATGAATACAAATTGTAAATGTAACATACTTCCATAATTTTCTATATTTATAAACTTTTATTCTTGAATGAGACATTTGTTATTTCCTATTATTTTTCTTTAATCAGATGATCAATAAACATAGGTGTAATATACATCAATATCATACTATTTGTGAAATGAAAATATTTTCAAATCCACATTAACTTCTTTCCTCTACCTCAAGAGAATCAGGTCAGTATGTACAATAGCAAAAGCACAACAAAACAAAAAAGCAAAAGAATAACAAAAAAAACCCACATATAAAATAAGCATACTTGAAACTACCTTTTGGTAAAGAAAATGAAAATCTATGTCTTAAGCAAATGACTAATTTCATTTAGAAATGTTTGTCACCCAAATACAGCTTACACTTTCCAAATAAACCTAGCTGCTGCTCTAATAACTAACAGATCATCTCCACCGAGTCAAGATGCTCCCATCCTGCTGTCTTGTAAATCCTGACTCCAACATCAACTAGCTGCATCACTGTCACAAAAAAGCAAACACCACAAGATCAAATAATAATAATAAAGGATTTTCTTCCTACCCTAAGGACACATTTTTCACTTAAGACTAAATTCATTTGAGATTAGTTTCTTAAATGTTCACACCCAAACTTTAATGAATATAGGGTTAGCTCTTGGGGAATTCCAGGAATACTGTGGCTTGGCCCCTGTAGGGATGTGAGTACCATCTTCTCCCAATTCCCTTTGACATTCTGATCCAAAACAAAGGCAAATACGGAAAGGGGTATGGTGAGACCTTAAATTTAAATATCTGCCAAAGTAAAATAAACACTACTCTGAATTCCTGAACTCTTTTGAGACGGAGTCTCGCTGTTGCCAGGTTGGAGTACAGTGGCACAATCTCGGCTCACTGCAACCGCTGCCTCCTGGGTTCAAGTGATTCTCCTACCTCAGCCTCCTGAGTAGCTGTGATTACAGGCATCCACCACCAAGCCCGGCTAAATTATTTTGTATTTTTAGTAGAGATGGGGTTTCACTGTGTTGGCCAGGCTGGTCTTTGACTCCTGACCTCAGGTGATCCACCCACCTCGGCCTCTCAAAGTGCTGGGATTATAGGTATGAGCCACCGCGCCCAGCCCCCTGAACTCTTCTCCAGCACTAAGGAGCATTTTCAATTAGATGTGGTACAAGTATCCTTGCACGTCACATGCAGATATAGAGGCTTTTAAATCAGTCCCCATGGGAAATGGGCATGCAGCTCTCCAATAGTCAGTCAGGTTTTGCAATTACTTTGTTTAAATCATTAAAGTGACAAATGTTGTATTAATAGAGACTTTGTACAAATTTGAGAGAAATGAGACACTGCCTCGTGCAACAGGGTTGATTTTACAACTAGATTGGCTTTACATTGCGTAAAAATATTCTGTGGTATAATTTTAAAATGTATTCACATGTATGGGTAAAAACACTACCACTCAGCTACTATAATTAAAACAGTCCCACAGGCCCCTGAGCAACTGCAGGCCCCACCCGCTTAGTCCACAATAAATTTATGTCTCTTTGTCCTCCTACCCTGGCTGGTTGGCATCTCTGGCCTATGTCCAACCTGTGAGTTGGATGAATATGAAACAGAGTCAAACCTGCTGATCGTTGGGGAAGTAAGCTCATGAGTTGGGCCTAGCTGTCACAACGTTATATAAAAGACTAACATGTAGTCACATGCATACACATACACACACACAGAGTCAGCTTTCTGTTCACATTTATGCTTCCTAGACTCCTGTGACCATAAAGTTGGAAAACAGCACACTCCATGAATGAATCCAAGAAATCTGCTTAACCAGTGAGAAACAAATCTAAAATTTCCCTTTCTAAAAGCCCAGTGAGCTTTACGAAAACATTATTGAAAGAAAAAAGAGCCTAATTTGTACTGTTCAAGGGCTAGAGCTGAAAACAGAAATTATTACTGCGGATTGAATGGTCTGTCACCAGTAAATTACAAGTTCCACGTATGTATAAGTTATTTACTTTTCATCAGAAGTTCCAAAATTCTTTTCCACATTTCTACATTCGAGGAGATGGTTAATTCTTCAAAACTCCCGGACTTCAGTAATCTTTTAAGTATTTAATGCATCTCCCCAAGATAAACTGCAATTTACTTCTAGCAGGAGTTTTAACAATATTTTTATGCAACTTAAAACCTATGCATGATTTTGAAAATGACAAAGTCAACACAGGTTGACATGGAATCAAACAACCACTAAGGAACAAATGTTCCCATTTGGTTCTTTGCCACTCTATTCTTAAAGTTAAAGGGCGGCCTCAGAGTTGCCTAGAATTACGCCACTTACTGATGGCTTTTGTGACGATAAAGGCACGACGTTCTGCCATCTTGCAGCATCATGCATAGCGTCAAAGAGGCTGGATAAAGAAATACTGCACAAAGAAGTATCAACCCTTTGAAAGGAAAAGGCAGATTTGCTTTGATCTTCTTTATTTGACCACTTTTTGTTAACGGGCATATAAGAAAAACAGTAAATACTGCCCTAGTAGTGGTGATGCCATCAGCCAGAAGTACGAGGTCCCTGTGGTGCCTTTTATAACACTTATATAAATCTTCACTGCAAAACACTTCATGGCGCCTACAGAGTCCATTTTCCCACGTCTGCTCTATCATAAACAAATTTCAAACTCTAGGGATTCATTTATACAAATGTGAGGTGTGGATACTAAGCTTTAAAACCCTTTCCTAAACGTTAGGTGTGAAATGCCACATTAAACCTTAATCCAGTAGCACATATTAGAGTGCCTCTCAGCCCTCGTATTCATTACTCTCATTGATACTACTTCATTAATGTGCACCACATGAACTTCTGAATTACTTGATAAAAGTTAAAGGTGCAAAGATATCCTCTCCCCTCACGATAATTAGGCTAAGAAATCCAGTTTTATAGATTCCAAATGAGGCAAAGAAATCAATCTCTGAGTTCAACAGAAGATTCATACAGATGCCTGGACTGTGTTTCTGTAAGTTACCTAATTCACTGAGGGTCTGTGAGCAGTTTAATTTAGTGTTTAGTTTTATTGTTGAGCCACACCATTAGAAAGATAAGAAAATGAAACTATGGTTCCTTGCCTTGCTTTGCTTTAGGAGTAGTAAAATCATGTCAAAGATGCCAGATGGGGTGCTTTGGGGCATGCCATCAGAGGGGATACAGAGCCAAAGGCATAATGTTTTCACCAAACAGAGGCAGTGGGGAGCCACTGAAGGGTATTGACAGCTAAATGTGTGATCCAGACAGGCCAGGATGAACTTGCAGTGAGAAAGAGAGACAGGACAGAGACTAGTTATGTAACTACTTCGTCCAAGTGGAGAAAAGGGATCAAATGGTGGCCATAGGGATAGACATAAAAACAGGAATATGAGAATCAATCATGTTTGTGTTTTTTAACAGACATCCCTCTAGCAGTGTGAAAAACTTATCCATAGGCTTGAACGTGAATACCAAGCTCCTGTAATAGTCGAGATGAAAGATGGAGAAGTGGGCAATGGAAAGAAAGGTAGTTAACGTTTTTATTAAAGATTAATATGATAACAAGTGCTTTATATCCATAGATAAAAGAAAACTAAGAGATGGATAGACTAAGGTCCAAAATGATCTCAAAGAATGAAATAATGAGCTATACTCAGACAGGATACAGCCTATTCAGTTTATTCCTACTGAATAGGCTATATTCTTATTAATTCAGTAGGAATAAACAGGAACATCTCTTTTTATATTTAAAAAAAGTTCAACTGGACAGGTATAAAATGAAGACCTACCCAAGCTGCACCAGAAACAAGGAGAGCACTTGGGCAACAAGCTCACTAAACATCATCAGCGCACTGAGGAAGTAAAAACCCTAACAGTGTCACAGCGGAATCGGCAGACACCAGCGCGCCTAATAGAAGACAAGCGTTCTCTGTTTTCTGGTCCTCATACCACATGGTACTCGCAAGATATCTGAAATAGGATGATAAATGAGAACACATTCAGAAGAGAGTGACCCAGGACTTATCATAAATATTCTAGGCCATAACATAGGAGACATAACATAGGAGAAAATAAGACAAGACTCCAGAGGAATAAAATAACAGAATTAAAGGTTAACATATGGAAGAATTTACACTTTTAGTGGAAGTGTAAATTTAGTTCTGGAAGAGAAAACTGATAACAGTGACTGGAAGTTACCAGAATGTAAAAAGTTATGTTTCTTGACATTGAAGATAGCTGTGCGCAAACACTGATCTGGGATGATGATGTTGGATTAAGGCACTGTTCACAAGTTGGAATTTTTTTTTTTTATCTCTAGAGCTTCTTCTGATCCTGAGACTCCATGACTTGATGCAAATGGAAAGTCAAGTTATATAGCCAAGAGAGAACACTCAGGCAGAGGGAAAAAGCAAGGCTGAGATAAAGCGCTTTCCTTTGCTGTACCTGTGCATTTACTTACTCACATGGCTTCATTTTGTAAGCAACTCTGCGTTTCATTATTTTACTTATTCAACTGATGGCCCAGAGGATTTAGCCTTAAATGCTAAATCACAGAAACAACTGAACCTTCACCAGGTGTTTGGGTTAGAAGAGGGCCACAATGGCCAGGCTTAGTGGCTCACACCTGTAATCCCAGCACTTTGGGAGGCCTAGGCAGGCGAATCACGAGATCAGGAGACCGAGACCATCCTGGCTAACATGGTGAAACCTCGTCTCTACTAAAAATATATTTTAAAAAATTAGCTGGGCGTGGTGGTACGCACCTGTAGTCCCAGCTACTTGGGAGGCTGAGGCAGGAGAATGGCGTGAACCCAGGAGGCGGAGCTTGCAGTGAGCCGAGATTGCATCACTGCACTCCAGCCTGGGCGACAGAGCAAGACTCCGTCTCAAAAAAAATAAAAATAAAAAATAAAAAATAAAAAAAATTAAAAAAAAAAAAAGAGGGCCACACTACTTTGATCTCTGCACCTGCAGCTTCCAGACCTCCCACATTCTCTCACCCACAATGTAATGAAAACCTACTGATACACACGCCTGTAATCCCAGCACTTTGGGAGGCCAAGGCGGGTGGATCACCTGAGGTCGGGAGTTCAGGACCAGCCTGACCAACATGGAGAACCCCCATCTCTACTAAAAATACAAAATTAGCTGGGCATGGTGGCGCATGCCTGTAATCTCAGCTATTCAGGAGGCTGAGGCAGGAGAATCGCTTGAACCCAGGAGGCAGAGGTTGCAGTGAGCCGAGATCGCGCCACTGCCCTCCAGCATGGGCAACAAGAGCCAAACTCCGTCTAAAACAACAACAACAAAAAGAACCTACTGATAAAGATGAACAAGAGAGTTTTCCCCTCAATGAGCCAATTTGTTATAGGTGGATCCCTATAGCTATGTGACTTGAGAGGTGAAATCTAAAAGTTTGTGAATGAAGAACGATACTAAAGAACAGCAAACCGGCCGGGCGCGGTGGCTCAAGCCTGTAATCCCTGCACTTTGGGAGGCCGAGACGGGCGGATCACAAGGTCAGGAGATCGAGACCATCCTGGCGAACACGGTGAAACCCCGTCTCTACTAAAAAATACAAAAAACTAGCCGGACGAGGCGGCGGGCGCCTGTAGTCCCAGCTACTCGGGAGGCTGAGGCAGGAGAATGGCGTAAACCCGGGGGGCGGAGCTTGCAGTGAGCTGAGATCCGGCCACTGCACTCCAGCCTGGGCGACAGAGCCAGACTCCGTCTCAAAAAAAAAAAAAAAAGAACAGCAAACCAATTCAGTGTATGACTTTATGGGCATTTTAAGGATAGTGATACAGTAAGTCTTTAGGACAGCAGAGCATTGGACAGGTGAAGAACATTCATTTCAGAATGTTTTAAGACTTTTCCTCAGTCCCATCTGTGTTAGTCTGCTTTGTGTTGCTATAAATACCTGAGACTGGATAATTTATAAAGAAAAATTTTATTTTGGCTCACAGTTCTGCAGACTGTACAAGGAGCACAGTGCTGGTATTTGCTTCTGTTGAGGGCTCAGGACGCTTACAGAAGGAGCCATGGCAAGACAGGGAACAAGAGAGACATCAGGCTCTTTTAAACAACCAGCTCTCACATGAGAACTCACTCATTACCATGAGAAGAGTGCCAAGCCATTCATAAAATTGGCTCCCATGACCCAAACATAACCCACTAGGTCCACCTCCAACATTGGATGTCATATTTCAACATGAAACCGTATCTAAACTGTATCACCGTCCTTTGCTACTTTGCCACTCTTTCCATGTCTTTCTCCTAAAACCTCCTGAAATTAAAAGACATCCATTTTTTTTTTACTGCGAGTTGAATATCCTGTTTTTATCTTAAAAAAATCAGGAAAGATTAATTTTTAAATTTTATCTCTTAAATAATTAAAATGATTTGTATGATTCCAGGTAAAAACTGTTAATTTTCTTCCTGAGTGTCAGTGTATCAGTGAGGGTTCTTCCAGGGAAATAGAACCAATAGTATTTTTGGCTATTTCTCTGGAGAGAAATATATTGTATATACTTATTTTAAGGAATAATGGCTGCTGCCACTGTGGGGGCTAACAAGTGTGAAATGTGTGCAGCAGGCTGGCAGGCTCGAAACTCAAGCAGGATTTCCATGTCACAGCTTTAAGGCAGACTTCCCCCTCCTTCTTCTTTCCTAGGTCTTCACCTGATTGGGTTTGGCCCACCCATAGCCAGGATAATCCCCTTCACTTAAAGTCAACTGATTACAAATGTTAATCATAGTTACAAAATACCTTCCCAGCAACAGCTGATGTTTGGGTACCACAGCTGAGCCCAGTTGACACTTAAAATTACCTCTCAGTCAGTGACCTCAGACAGATTAAGATACTACATTCCCACATTCAAGTCAACATGCTGCGAATGAAAGCATGCATTCAAAAGTCAAAGGTTTATGTATCAATGATCACAATCTTCATTGAATAGGATGGCTACTATTTACTCAGGTAATTTTCCAATACCGTAACGCTCTATGAATATAATGTTCCTACAGTTGGGGTCAGGATATCTTAGACTTATTAAATCCCTCTTTATTTTCACTAATGATCACCCTTTGAGAATCAAGTACTGGTGAGCTTAAAAGCGTTATCAAATAAACCCTTTTGATAAGAACTAAGCAGTCTGTTCATCTGAACATTAAATGATTCAGAAAGTACAGATATATAGATTACAAAAAAGTCCTTCTCTATTATAATGAAGTAACTCCACTTTCTCAATCAGTAAAAACTAAAGTATATAGATACGTACATGGGGGGTGGAGAGAGGGTTGGATAAAAATGCTTTTCATGAGAAAAGTGTATGAAGGTTTGAGGCACTCAACTTTATTTTTTGGTTTATTTATTAACTGAAACCAACTGATACAGTTTGGATGTTTGCGTCCTCCAAATCTCATGTTGAAATGTAACCCCCAATGTTGGAGGTGGGGCCTGGTGGGAGATGACTGGATCATGGGGGTGCATCCTTCATGAATGGTTTAGCGCCATCCCCGTGGTGATGAGTAAGTTCTCCCTCAGTTAGTTTAGATAAGGTCTGGTTGTTTAAAAGTCTGGGACCTCCCCTTACCCCACTCTCTTGCCATGTGAACGTGCCTGCTCCCGCTTCACCTTCCACAATGATTGTAGGCTTCCTGGGACCCTCAGCAGAAGCCGAGCAGATGTCAGTGCCATGCTTGTACAGCCTGCAAATCCCTGAGCCAATTAAACCTTTTTTCTTTATAAATTGCCTAGCCTCAGGTGTTTAAGTGACACAAAAAAGGCCTAACACACCAATTCTGACAAAAAAAAAAAAATTACATACAATTCTTCAGCATAGTTCTGAAACCAATCTAGAGGAAGGAAGCACCTAAAAGAAATGCCAAATTATATAATTGTGGTGAGTAAGTTAGAGGCTTGATACATTTTCCTTCAGTGAATGTCACACTGCGAATTGTCAGTAACCAACCAGAACACCAAAAGCCTTTAAGCTAAATTATAAAGATATAAGTATATTTAGGATTGAGTAACAAGCTTAGAAGCTCTTAAAATTTGTAACTGCTAAGCAAAAAATATTCCTAATGCATCAATAATTTTTTTAAAAAATATGAAGTATTAATTTCAAAGAAGTAGATGTTACTAGCAATCCAGTAAGGTTTTTTTTGTTTTGTTTTTTTGACAAATACATCTTCTCTTAGGCTTGACTGACCTAGAGCCATCAAGATTTTAGGGGGCTCTATATGAAAATATTAACATCTCAAAAAGATTAACAGGTTGGTAAGCACTCGGAAGACACCTACTTCATCTCTCAAACCCTTTCACTTTTCATATCCATAACCTAAACCCATGGATGGCAGCTTAGGAAGGATTATAATGACAAAGGAGCCTTTTGGCAAACTTCCTAAAACACCCCAAATGACCATTTTGCCTTTTTCATAAAGTGTAATGGCTATACTCCAGACACCTGCAATGTTGCAGTAAAGAAATCAAAATCATAATAAAAAATCTCTCCTTTCTCTTAAATTTTTTGCTGGAAATACTTCTAGCTGGCTCCTGTTTCCACAGGCATGAAGACACTTGCCCCTAAGTTCCTGAAATAAGCAGTAGCCATGTCCCTTTACTGCCCAGAGCCAGACTTTATCCAGCGCACTGGAAAAAGACCATGTTTACAACAAAAAGAGGGAGGTTTGTATAACAAAAGCTGTTCTGAAAATAACTGCAAATCTGCAAAGTGTTGAATGAACATGTTTCCAGATAGGGACATCTGTAATAGTAAGCAACACTGTGCTGTGTAAGAAAAAATCAGCTTTGCACATTGTACAAGGGGTTCAGAATGCCCAATTCACAGGTGTCTGAACTCCATATCCAGAGTCCCAATTCTGAACCTTCTGCCATTTCATACATAGGCCTTCTCTCCTCCAAAGCCTTCTTGAAGACTTACTTGCTACTCTGGGTGTCATTAATGAGTCCTGCAACACTCTCACAATGACATGTGGGTCTCATCACATACATGGTTTAGATTTGTGTTGCACAGTTGGTTGATGATTGGAACTCCTTTTCTTTTTTCTTTTTTTTTTTTAACTTTGATGCTGTTCTCAGCGAGCAGCAGATAGATGTTGGGCCTGATCAGTTTGTAAATAAGTTGAAGAAATGACATTCTCAAATCTGTCCATTTTAGACACAGCTGGGATACTGAGGATTGAATCTGAAATGCCAACCTAGGGCTCTTCCCCGTGAGGCTTCACTGGAGTATAAGATTATGGGGTTTTTCTATCCAAGGTCATTTGAGTCTCACAGGTCTTCTAGACTAAAAATAGCTTCCCACTTCTCAATTTATTTCCATACTTTCTTTCAACTGTTGAGACATCTCTTCTATTTATACTCTATCTGGGCCTTATACAGTCACTGCACAAAGTATATGGATGTAACTTTTTATATATACAGGGAGGGCATCTTCACCAGGATATTGGGATGGGTTTATTCCTAGTGTTAAGTAAATCCGTACAAAACTTATTTCAATAATAATTCAGTTTATTTTTACTGAATAACACATTTTAATATTTCAAAGATGGCATCGGGAACACTTGTTTAATCAATTTCCACAGTGGCTACTGGACACAAAAAGACAATTTGGGGGCATTGCTGGAAGAATCTCAACCCAGGACCCATCTGAGGAAGTGACGTATTTTCAGATTTACGACGTTATGAAATTAAATAACTTTTATTTTTTTGGTTTTTTTGAGACGGAGTTTCACTTTTGTTGCCCAGGCTGGAGTGCAATGGCACGATCTCGGCTCACCGCACCCTCCGCCTCCTGGGTTCAAGCGATTGTCCTGCTTCAGCCTCCCGAGTAGCTGGGACTACAGGCATGCGCCACCACACCCAGCTAATTTTGTATTTTTAGTAGAGATGGGAGTTTCTCCACGTTGGTCAGGCTAGTCCCAAACTCCCAACCTCAGGTGATCCGCCCGCCTCGGCCTCCCAAAGTGCTGCGATTACAGGTGTGAGCCACCATGCCTGGCCAAAAATTTTTAAAAGATATAAAAATCTAAATTCCAAATTGAACAAGATATCATTTTCTTAGCGAGAAATGTGCCTCACATACATGCCCACACACCACACCCAGGATACACCTTGTAAATGGTCTTCTGCAACTTAAGAAAGTTTCTTCTAAAATTTGTGACTTTAATAAGACAACTTACTGATATTTTCTATTTCATGTATGTACTTTGCTTGAAGAAACCCAAACTGCCTCCTGCTTCTCATGAACATCTCGTGGAAGGCAAGTTGTATGTTTCCTCTATTTTCCTGGTAGAGAAGCATAGTCAACGTGGTGCTAGTGCCTTGTTTACAGTCAGAATGGGTGTTAGGAGGTCCATCTCTCTATGGCTTAAAGCAACATACCTCTGTAGCAATATTTTAGCAAAGGACTTAAAATTTAGAACTATGGGCCAGGCGTGGTGGCTCACGCCTGTAATCCCAGCACTTTGAGAAGCCGAGGCAGGAGGATCGCTTGAGCCCAAGAGTTCGAAACCAGCCTGAGCAATATAGCAAAATCCAATCTCTACAAAAAGAGAGAGAGAAAAAAAAATTAGCTGGTGCCTGGCATAGTGGCGTGTACCTGTAGTCCCAGCTACCTCAGGGGGCTGAGATGGGAGGGTCGTTGGAGCCCAGATGTCAAAGATGCAGTGAGCCATGATGGTGCCTCTGCCCTCTAGCCTGGGTGACAGAGTCACCAGAGCAAAACTCTGTCTCAAAAAAAAAAAAAAAAAAAAAATTAGAACTATGATATAGCCATTAAAAAAACACTTTTGGATTCCATAAAAATAAGCCAAGGCCGGACACGGTGACTCAAATCTGTAATCCTAGCAATTTGGGAGGCCAAGGTGGGTGGATCACCTGAGGTCAAGAATTCAGGACCAACTTGAGCAACATAGTGAAACTCCGCCTCTACTAAACATACAAAAATTAGCTGGGCATGGTGGCGGATGCCTGTAATTCCATCTACTCAGGAGGCTGAGGCAGGATAATCACTTGAACCTGGAAGGCGGAGGTTGCAGTGAGCCAAGATCGCACCATTGCACTCCAGCCTGGGCAACAAGAGTGAAACTCCGTCTCAAAAAAAAAAAAAAAAAAAAACCAGGAAGGGCTTTTACGGGTGTTTAGCATGATCACATAACAATCTAAGGGTCTCACAGGCCAGTGTACAGTAACCTCCTGGAACATTTGACAGGTAAAAACTATCATCCAAAGTGCTTTAATGATGCCTTTGATCCCAGCGCCAAGCCTATGACAATGTGATCACACAGCTACAATGAGGTCTGAATCATCATTACATTCTGATGCCTTCATTATGGAGAGCCTACTGTGATAAATAAAAAAGGGCTTAAGGAAGAAACTTAGCATGCCAGGGTATGCCCATCGTTTCACAGTAATGCAATACTAATCTTCAGTAATCATGACAAGAACTATAACAAACACTTGGTGCTTATGCTGTGTCAAGCACTGCTCTAAGAACTTCAGTATTAACTCATTTAAGCACTGTGACGGTATTACCAATATCCCATTTTAAAAAGGAAGACACTGAGGAAGAGAATGCTTACATGACAGGCCCAAGATCCCACAGGTACCAAGTGGTGGAGCTGAGATTGGAACCCAGGCAGCCAGACTCCAGAGACCTTGCACAAAATAGTAGGTTACAATTACCCCTAAATAATTAGTGTTAGTTTTGAGCTTCAAACCTCACAGCCTCACACATGCTCAGTTTCCGAATAATCTTAAAGAGAAATCAAAGATACTCTTTTTTAGGGATCAGTCATCCAACATCCCCTACTGACCTTTTCATTTTGGCCTTGGACTTCACAGTTAGAAACACACTAGCTGCAAAGAGGAGAAAATGAAAAGAAATCATACTGCCAAAGGTAAGCCCTCCCAGAACAAGCTTCAAATCACACAAGATGGAACAAAACCTCAGGAGCAGGCATGAACGCAACTCAGAAGTGCCTGTAAGCTGGCTGTGGTGGCTCATGCCTATAATTTCAGTACTTTTAGAGGCTGAGGCAGGAGGATTGCTTGTGTCCAGGAGTTTGAAACCTGCCTGGGCAACATAGAGAAAACTCATCTCTACAAAAAATAAAATTAGCCAGGCATGGTGGCATGCACCCATAGTCTCAGGTACTTGGCAGGCTGATGTAGGAGAATTGCTTGAGCCCAGGAGGTCAAGGATGTAGTGAGTCATGACTGCACCACTGCATTCCAACTTGGGCGACAGAGCAAGGCCCTGTCTCAAAAACAAAAACCAGAAGTGTCTGTACACATTTCAGTGTGTAGAGCCAGAGATGATAATTTTAGGTGATAATCAAAGCACAAGTTGAATAATCCTGCTAAGAAAAAAAATGCATAGTAAAAACTGCGGAGGTTACCAGCTGGGCCTTGGGCACAGCAGCATGCGGTGAGAAAGAAGAGAGGTGAAAGAAAGAAAGATTAGCCTGAAGGGTATTAGCATCTGGTCACACGGAAGGGAGAAGGTCGTACTTGGGTCAACTATTTATAGACAGAAGAAACAAGCCCCAGCCTCCAGAACCAGGGACCTGGTGATGAGAGGTCAGGAGTCACTAGAAAGATCTCCAGGAAAAATGTATAATTTTCTACGAAAGACTTAAATATCTACCCCAATTTAACCTTTCCTGGTTTTAAGGGGCAGGATGGAGAGGAAGGCAGTGTGAGAGCTAAGCAAAGTCGAAAAAAAGAAAGTTGAATGGTTTTTTGTCTCACTGCACATATTCATAGAGAAATGTGCATACATGTGGACACTGAGTATATGTGTGCATACTTAGCTATTCAATTGTACTCACACCTGTATTCACATCTGTATTTCCTTCAAAAAAAGTCCTGGGGCAAAAATAAGAGATAACTTGAGTAAACTCACTAGATTTAGGGCAATTGCCATTATGATTTTCCATGTGGTTTCCATAAGCAAGGTGCGCACACTTGACAGCACCCACCACAACGGTCAAATGGAAGGAATACAATAGGAAATGGCTCTGAATCAGTAGTTCTCAGCACTGATTGCACACCAGACCATCCGGGGAGTTTTAAAAACACTGCCACCTGACTCCCATCCTGCAAGATCCTCAGATAATTACCTTGGATGCCACCTGGGCATCCTGATATTTAAATGGTCCCCAGGTGATTTTAAATCACTGCCAAGATTGAGAGCCAATGATGTGAATCAGTGATACTGCAGCACATGGGCCCAATGATCATTTCAACAACATAACCTTAGGGTCAAGGAGTGACCCATATTTAAATGAATCCACCAGGCCTGTGGTGAAGGCTGTCACTGGACTAATTTGGAGCATGAATAGAAACCAATCCAGCTGGAATGCAAGAAGTAAGTAACCAGGTCCTGGCCGGTGTGCCTGCCACCCCAAAGACTTGGGTCAGGAGCTTCTGAGAACCAGAAGCCCAGATTTGAATCTTGAGAAGCAGCCAAAAGTTTTGCTACAGGAACACATCTTACAGTCAATTATTATGCACATTATTGCAACCAAGCAAGCTTCATGATGAGGGGTGGAGGTGCTAAACGAAGGGCTCCTTTCTAGAATTTCATCTTGACAGTTAAACTGATCCTAGAGAACTTCTTTTCTACATTCAACAGTGTTGGAGAAATAAGTTTTATACTCAGAGGTTATGCCATAGTGAAGGACATTTCTCTTTACCAGAAAGCCAACTCCAAAAAGAAAGCTTTCGTAGGATTTAATTTTAAAAGTTACAGAAGGAGAAATTTTAAGATACCCCAAATCTCAATATGCTAAACTTAAAGATATATCATTTATTAACAGTGCCTATGAGGTGCAGCTCACATATGCCAAGTGCACTGCTCCCAGCCTCCTCCCTGCATTGTTTTACACCCTGTGCTCATCTGTACCATCTGGTCAGGTGTGTCAATCCTCCTTGGCACTTTCTCATGATTCTTTTTTCCACAACTATTCCTAAAGGAGCATCAAGGATGAAGAATAACTGAATGCAGTTATTCTTACTGTCAAATACTACATATTACTCTTCAAATCAAAATTCAAAGTGGGGCCGGGAGTGGTGGCTCACACCTGTAATTCCAGCACTTTAGGAGGCTGAGTTGGGCAGATCACTTGAGTTCAGGAGTTCGAGACCAGCCTGGCCAACATGGCAAAACGCTGCCTCTACTAAAAATCTAAAAATTAACCAGGCATGGTGGTGGGCGCATGTAGTTCCACCTAGTCGGGAGGCTGAGGCAAGAGAATCATTTGAACCTGGGAGGCGCAGATTGCTGTGAGCCAAGATCGTGCCACTGCACTCCAGCCTGGGCAACAGAGTGAGACTCTGTCTCAAAAAATATATTTACAAAAAAAATTTCACAGTGGTTCCTAATAAGAAAATCTTATAGATCTTTTTCAACAGGCTATTTCTCAAATTAAAAAGATACTAAGGAAAATAATTACTGAAGAGAAAATCCAAACGCCATTTAAATATGTCAACCATAACTCAGAGTTTTACAAGAGCTAAGATAGTAAAGAGGTAGACAGTATCACTGCTAGAAAACTAGACAAACACTAAAACTGAATTTTATAAAAAAAGAATAAGCCTAAATACCATTAACATTTAGCCTATGGAAACTTAGACCATGAGGAAGTGATGAAACGTCCAACGATAGACTATCAAGGCTTTACAAAGCACTGTATCTGAGAACTGGTAAGTATTCAGTTTGACAATACAAAATGTGCCAATAAGGAATTAATCAGGGTAATAAACAAGGTATATGACCAACATGTCTAGCTTTCTAACAACAAAACAAGTTATTTCCAAGTTGTAGAAAGCCATATCTCAAGGGATTAGAAGACAGACTATTAAGGAGGAAGAGAGAACTTGAATTGGCAGGGACTGTGCTATATAATGGCACTTCCGTCCATAATCAACTTCAGAATGTATACTCCACAGGAAATAAGAGATACTATGGATCTTCAAGCCAGCAATGGTGTGTTAAAATTAAAAAAAAATAAATAAATAAAAGAAATACTATGGGGAAAAAAGAATGAGGGAGAATAAAGATATGAGAGCCAAATACAAACTCCATATTATACCTGGGCTCTGGGATCAACACTACCTCCAGGCTTTCTTAATTCATGTGAGCATGGGTTAGCATTAAAAAGGCACTATTTTACTTTGAGGTGATTACATTGCTTTACTCAAAGAACTTGGTGGAATGGCTAAAGTTTTAAAAACAAACAAAACTAACAATGCTAAGTATGAGTGAGGATGCGGGGCAACCAGAACTGCGCTGATTGTAAGAATGTAAAACCGTTGAGACGCTCTGGAAAAGTTTGGCCATTTCTTATAAAGTTAAACGTACAGTTACATGAATCAGTAATCCCACTCCTAGGTATTTACTGAGGATAAATGAAAACTACGCTCACACAAAAACCTGTAGGTAAGTGTTTACAGCAGCAGCATTATTCATAATTGCCAAAACCTGGGAACAACTCAAATGTTCTTCAACAAACCATCTATGATACATCCATACAATGGCAAACTACTTCATCAAGAAAAAGGAAGGGACTACTAATATGCACAACAGTGTGCCTGAATCTCAAAAACATGATGCCAGGTGAAAAATTCAGACTCACAAGGTTACGCAATGTGGGGCCGGGTACGGTGGCTCATGCCTCTAATTCCAGCACTTCGGGATACCGAGGCTGGTGGATCACCTTTGGTCGAGAGTTCAAGACCAGCCTGACGGGGTTTCATAGAAACCCCTTCTCTACCAAAAATACAAAATTAGCCGGGTGTGGTGGCGCATGCCTGTAATCCCAGCTATTTGGGAGGCTGAGGCAGGAGAATCGCTTGAACCCAGGAGGCAGAGGAGGTTCCTGTGAGCTGAGATCGTGCCATTGCACTCCAGCCTGGGTAACAATAGTAAAACTCTGTCTCAAAAAAAAAAAAAAAAAAAAAAAAAAAAAAAAAGGTTACACAATGTATGATTCCACTTTTATGACATTCTGGAAAAGGCAAAACTAGGAAGATGGTAAACAGATCAGTGGTTACCAGGGGTTAGGTGTAGGAAGAGAGTCTCACTACAAAGGTGCAGCATTAGGGAATTTGGGTTGGAGGCAGAGGACTCTTCGGGATCATGTTAACAGTGGTGCTTACATTACTCTATACATTCAACAAGAACTAAAAAACGAGAAGAAAATGAGTAATTTTTGTACACAAATTTTTTATTTATTATTTATTTACTGAGACGGAGTCTTGCTCTGTCGCCCAGGCTGGAATGTGGTGCTACTATCTCAGCTCACTGTAACCTCGCCTCCCGGGTTCAAGCAATTCTCCTGCCTCAGCCTCCTGAGTAGTTCGGATTACAGGCGTATGCCACCACACCTGGCCAATTTTTGTATTTTCAGTAGAGACAGGGCTTTGCCATGTTGCCCAGGCTGGTCTTAAACTCCTGAGCTCAAGTGATCTACCTGCCTCAGCCTCCCAAAGTGCTGGGATTACAGGTGTAAGCCACCGCACCTGGACTGTATGCAAATTTTTAAATAAATTTTTAAAAATCCCTCTGCCTATTCAAGGATTTGTAATTTTTCCTTTCACCAGCAAGCTTTATGGGAGGGTCTATTAAATTGGCTACCTTTCCTTCCCAAACTGTTTATCTAATAATCACTTATAATCTGATGTAGCCCCAACTCTTGCACCAACAACTGAAATTCCTCTTCTGGGGTTGGTCAGTGACTACTTGTAACCAAATGCACAGCTTTTTATAAAATGTCTTCATCAGTCTTTGAATCCCTTACCTCTCCATCCTTCTCAGCAGGTGTGACATTGCTCAGCTGTGCTTTTCCATCTGTCTGCTTTGCTGGTTCTTCCTCCTCCCACGCTTTACACGTCATCTCACCCTTCTGTGGTTTTTCTGAGTTCTCCTCACTCCCAAACCTTCAGTCATTATTCCTTTATGGAGTGAATCCCAGAGTGCTGACCTCTATTTTTCTCTTTTAGTCCTATACTTCCAGTTGCTTTTTGAACATTTCCACTTACAGATCTCTCTTATACCACACATTTTCATATCTAAAGCAGAGGGTTTTTCTTCCTGTTTCTCCCACCAAAACCTGATTCTGCTGGACACAGTGGCACATGCCTGTAGTCTCAGCTACTTGGGCAGTTGAGCCAGGAAGATCACTTGAGCTCAGGAGTTCAAGTCCAGCCTGGGCAACATAGCAAGACCTGCCCCCCTCCCCCACCTCTTTCGGATAAAAAACAAAACAGGTCCTCCTCATATTTTCCAATAAGTCAATAAACCAAACTCAAACTTGGAAGTCTCATATGTCACCTTTTTACATGCAATCCTTTGACACATGCCCCTGCAGAACCTTAATCGTCTCTTCCTATTGCCATGCTAACGACTGCCTGGATTTCTGCTGGAATCTCAAAGTTGGTGTGTATGTCACTGAACTCTTCTTCAGTCCATCCTCAAGTCTACATTGCTACTTTGAAATGAGGACCGGCTGAGTAGACCTAGCCCTTCATTGATCTCCAGAGATTTGGCTAATCTGGTTAGGCAGATGTTTCTCATGCATTCTCATCCCTGCAGACGCACCCTTCCTAAAGCAGTAAAAGAAAAAAAAAAAAAAAAAATCAATGGAAGAGAATGACTTTCCCAGAGGCAGGAATTTTGCTTTCATCAGCTAAAGGCACAGCTGAGCTCTTGTTAGAACTTGCAATCAAGATTTCAAGACTCATGGGTACAGAACTACCTGACTATGCCTTCTTTAATCAATATTCTTTATTCTCAAGAATCCTCACTTCCCCCCACTACCCCACCCCAGAAAAATGTACTAACCTCTCAGTTTGGCCTTCAGCCCTTCCACAATTTGGCTTCAGTGAACAGTCATTCCTAACTGATCTAGGACTTTCTTTGAGCTTTACACGTGTCAATATGACCAAAACTTTGCTCTTTTTCACATCTGCACCTTTGTTTTTCTCCCTTTCCTCCATCCAATTTTATATCCCACTTACCCACTTTTAAAAGTTTATTTTTTTCTTTTTTAAAACAAATTTTTTAAATTTTATTTTATTTTTGTGAGTAAATAGTAGGTATATTTATGTGGTACATGAAATGTTTTGATACAGGCATGCAATGTGAAATAATTACATCATGGAGAATGGGGTATCCATCCCCTCAAGCATTTATCCTTTGTGTTACAAACAATCCAGTTACACTCCTAGTTATTTTTAAAAGTACAATTAAGTCACTGACTATAATCACCCTGCTGTGCTATCAAATTGTAGGTCTTACTCCTTCTTTTTGTTTTTTTGAGACGCGGTCTCGCTCTGTCGCCCAGGCTGGAGTACAGTGGTGCAATCTCGGCTCACTGCAACCTCCACCTCCCGGGTTCAAGTGATTCTTCTGCCTCAGCCTCCCAAAGAGCTGGAACTATAGGCGTGCGCCACCACAGGCTAATTTTTTTATTTTTAGTAGAGGTGGGGTTTTACCACGTTGCCCAGGCTGGTCTCAAACTCCTGGCCTCATGTGATCCGCCTGCCTCAGCCTCCCAAAGTGCTGGGATTATAGGCGTGAGCAACTGCTTCTGGCCTTTTTTAAAAAACAAAACAAAACAACCCATTAACCATGCCCACCTTCCTGCCACCTCTCACTCCCTACCCCCTCTACCCTTCTCAGTCTCTGGTAACCATTCTTTTACTCTCTATGTCCATGAGTTCAATTGTTTTGATTTTTAGACCCGACAAATGAGTGAGAAGATACGATGTTTGTCTTTCTGTGCCTGGCTTATTTCACTTAACATAAAGATCTCCAGTTCTACCACTTTTTAAAATTTAACTTCAGTGCTGTATCCGGTATGTTCTTCCTGCTGACCATAGCCGGAAGTGATTTCTCCTTCACTGAACTCTCATAATCTGCAACTGTTCGTGGGTGAATTTTGTCTTCCTTACTAAATTCAAGGATCATTTGTTCAACAGCCTTCTAACCACCATAATGCTGAATATACAGAAGGCACACATTTCTTATTCTAAGCCTCAATATTTTCAATTCTTACATCAATACGAGGCCTGAGTCTTTAAAAACAATTCTTCCAAATGATTATTTCTCATGCATTGGGAAGCAAAGATGTTAGAATTTTTTTTTAGAGAAAATGCCAGTGTAAATAAACTGTGTAAAAATATTTCACACACGCCTATCAATATCACATAAATGCATGCTCCTGAGCACAACTGCCTAGTCTAATAATGTTTCCCCCTACTTAGCAAGATGTAAAGGTAACAGCCATATAGGATGGGAGAAAAGCTATCTAGCTACGCAAATGAAGCATCTCTTTCAAACGGGACAAGCTTAATACCAAATTGTCATCTGAGCCCCTATTTGTAGATATTTAATGTAGACCTTTAGAGTTAAGTGACACCTACAGGGTCACTTTTTCATATGGAAAAGTTCATGAAAGGATGGTCACAAAAGAGGCCATGTTCATCACACATGTTGCTAAAGTGGACAAAAAGCCCAGTTCCAGATTCTAAGTCATGACCCACTTCCCAAAATATCAACAGAATTGACAGGTTATTGGTATTAACTTATTCCTTTGTGCACCAGAGTTTCCTGAATTAATCAAAAGCAGCTTTAAATTTGCTTTTAGTTCAGGAGGTTTCTAAAACAGGCTATCAGACTAGGAAATTAGTGCGGTACACTCGCTTTCCACAGCTCTTGAACATGAACATAAAATTAAATACACAAAGCTTGGATTGAGGCAGTTTTGTGAATATCACACGAGGTAGGTCGACTACTCAAAAAAGCCTGAAAAAGGACTTGACATCCTCTAGTGGTGATGTCTTAAACTTGTTTCCAAGGCAATTTTTTTTTTTCCCCAGCTCTTGCTTAACTTCGGCTGTTGGCAAGAAAAATTTATTGGAAGAACTTTTCATCCTTAAAAAAAATAAACGTTTTCACCGCAAGGAATGTGATTTGACTAACTTTGAGAAGAAGATAAATATATACCCACAGAAATACAGTTTTTAAATGTTGGATTTATATAATAGCTTTTGATACGCTTAAGAACGGTCTCATTTCATAGGCTGCATGCCACCACTGTCAATTCATCTTTGATACACACACACACACACACAAACACACACATAATTCTGAACACATTACAGGTATCATTTTTATAATAACCTGATATTCTAACCTAAAGTGCCCTAAAATTACACCAGTCTTTGTACAGAGACACAAAAACTAAGAGCTATTTAAGAGTGGACTCGCCAGGCGCGGTGGCTCACGCCTGTAATCCCTGCACTTTGGGAGGCCCAGACGGGCAGATCATGAGGTCAGGAGATCCAGACCATCCTGGCTAACACGGTGAAAACCCGTCTCCACTAAAAAAAATACAAAAAAATTAGCCGAGCGTGGTGGCGGGCGCCTGTAGTCCCCGCTACTCGGGAGGATGAGGCAGGAGAATGGCGTGAACCTGGGAAGCGGAGCTTGCAGTGAGCCGAAATCGCGCCACTGCACTCCAGCCTGGGCGACAAAGCGAGACTCTGTCTCAAAGAAAAGAAAAAAAAAGAGTGGACTCTACCTCATAATAATGAGATCTAAAAAAATTAAAATTAATACCTCAAGAAATGTTGCCATTTAAGGTGGCAATTTTCAACTCTTGATGGTAATACAGGTTTCGCTGTCCACCGCCACCCACCCACCCCCCATTTCCATACATGCTTCTGATCGTTTAAAAAAATGAGACTTGCAGTATTTGGATGTGTATAATGTGAAATATGTTCACCAGAATAAAGTGCTAAATTAAAGTCTCATATTCAGACATAGGTCATGTGTTTTAAATACATGGAATAACTTAAGTTGTTGAAATTCAAACAATCCCACTTGTTCTCTCACAATAACTATCACCTAGAGTCAAAAAAAATACATTTACACCTTCCTTCTTTCTTTGGCACCTGCTGACACAAATGCTTCTGAACACTAAAAACATTAATAGTAATCTTGGGGTAGAAAAATAGGAAAGAGATGTGAGGCCAGAATTAAGTTTTCAGTGAAATTATAAAGTATAATTATTCAAGACCATATATAAAATGTGTCCTTTGGAAATTTAAGTTCTTAGGCAAAAGTGTGGAAGAAATGTTTTCTATGAAGGAGATAACAACCAATTTAATTCCCTTTTTAATAAAAGAAAATATTACACTGACAGGCACATGGTTGATTTGTATATTAATTGTTGGAAGCACGGCCTATTCCTTAACATGTTCAGGCACTGAATATGCTACAGTTTGTAGTTAGTTCACTTACGTCTGAACACGTTGTTCATGTGCAGATTCTAGAAAGTATTTTTGAGCACAAATTGACACTTAGCTTGCTAGAACAATGTTGTTTCACACGCAGTTACTGGGTCAGGGTTAGGCACCAAATCATGCCGTATATTTACAAAAGAGGACGCTGCTCTCCCGGGGCCCTCACTTGGGGAAGCCCCGTCCCAGCGTCTAGCTCATCAAATTCCCGAAAGCAATTACAAAGGCATCTCTTCTCCACCCCAAGCCAAAATAACGATCTACCAATCTTGCAAACACATTAAGACAAACTCCCTACAGGAAGGAGCATGACTTAAAAATAAACAAGTTCAAGGTACTTTGTCAGTCTTAACCTCATGTATCTTGGCTGAAGGGATTAAATCATAAGACGTTGGGTACCCAACCTCTTCCTAGCAATAGCAGATACATAATTTGCAAATACTGTTTCAGAGCTCTCTGGACCTTTCACGTTAAAATAAGCATCCTCGACGGTGGGGAGACAGTGATTCTTACATTTAGGAAACAATTGCTTCCGATTGTGAGTGTACGGAAGTGGAAAACAGCTTGCAATTGGAGAGCCTAAGAATTGAATTTCTTTTTAAAGTAAGAAACTGCCTCACCGTCCCCATCCCCAAGTGTAGGAAGATACAGAAACAGCTTACTGGCCAGGAATATAAGAGGGAACCAGTGGGGAGGGACGGATTTGCAAGATAGCCTCTGGAGAAAAAAAACCACGAGGGAGAAAAATCGGCTTCATACTATGGAGAGATGGGCGGGGGTGGGAAGCCTTGCTGCTGGTCTTGGGGACGTGATCCCCTGTCCCCAAGTGTGCCCCTGGAGGTTGTGGGGGAAGGGTATCCTCAACACAGAGGCCTCACCACCAAATCCCGGGCTGCAGAGCCAACAATCCTCCTTTGGTCTCCTGAACAGACTGAAAACAAAAAACTCTCTAAGAACTCTGACAAGTCAACGAATGTCTGATCTCGTCAAGCCCGCACTCGCAACCCCCCACCATGCTGCACTGGGCCCCGGCCCTCCCGAGCTCGGTCCCCTCGGACGAGGGTCGTCGCCACTGCGGGCACCGGGTTGGGGGGCGGGCCGCTCACCCCGCGGTCCTGCCCCACACTGACCCCGCCGAGGAGCCCCCGGCACCCGGGGCGACCAGGCAAGGCGGGAGGAGGTGCCCAGAAACTGCTCGTCCTGCCAATCGCACCTGGCCGACGACTCTCTGGCCGCTGGTTTGATCTGCGGGATACGATTTCCCATTCGACTGAATTAGACCAGAGCCCACGGCGGGGAGGGCAGCGGCCGGGGTCTCTCCATTTCCCCACCACGCCCGCGAACCCCGGCTCGCCTCCACCTGTTGCGGGAAAGTCGCGGTGGAGCGCCCGAGGACGGCCGGAACCCCGGCCGGGGAGAGCCGGACGGCCGAGGCGCAGCGGCGAAGGGCGGGGGGAACGCGCGCTCGGAGCCCGGGTGCGCGGCGCGCAGGGCCGGTTGTTCCGGGCCGCGGCCGCGCGGGCGGGGAGGGGGCTACCGGCGCCGGGTGATTTCGGTGCCAGCCCGCTGGCCCCGCTCGCCGTCCCCTGCCCGCGCGCACGGGACCCCCACTATCCCCGCTGCGCGGTCACCTGTTTCGCTCCGTACTGCGCCGTCGCCGCCCCTGTGGCCGTCGCCACCAGCTCCTAGCTCCGCCATGGTGCTCCGATGACGCGCCCGGAGAGCCGCTCCGCCCTTTCCTCGGCTTGGCTCCCGCCGGCCCCCGCCTCCTGGGCCAGCGGCCCAGACAGGTGAGCGCAGTCTGGGGACGGCGGAGGGCGGGGGCAGAGAGCGCGGCAGTCGGCTGCGGCCTGGGCCCAGCGCGCCCCCTCGCGGGCAGGTGCGGCGTGGCAGCCGCTCCGACCGCCGCGGCCGAGTCTCGTCTGGAAGAGCGGCGGGCGGAACCAGCACCTCTGCCCGGAGCTTCCGGTCGCCGCGGCAGACCCGCTGAGGGCTCCCGGAGATATGGAGCGGGGTTGGCGAGGCTTGGTGGCGCCTCCTGGAGTCTAGGACGAGCGGCGGTCCGAGGAGCAGCCCAGGTGGGGCAAGGGTACGGAGACGCTATTCCCCTCCAAACTCTGAAGCAGCCAGGTCACTGTCCGCTCCGCGAGGGCTGGAGTTCACGGTGACAGCCAGCAGCGCATCTGATGCCACGTAGAGAGACGAAGTACATGGGTCGGATTCCACGCTGGGAGCCGGCCTGGATCTGCGCTTTAGGAAGCCACTGCGGACCACCCTATCTTGTCGCCAGGTCTTCGCATCTGATGAGCCTCAGGGCACACAAGTTAGAGAGGTTGTGCCGGCTGAGGTGTCTTTTCTTTTTCTTGGTTTCCCATTAGTAAACGACCTTGTGACTTCTGGCTTACTTAGGAAAACCAGAAAAAAAAAGGCAATAGGTAACGAATTTTTTTTTTTTAAAGAAACAGATTATTGGCCGAGGAAAAAACAATTTCGCCCTAAAGGATAAGCAACAAAATACTGAGGGGGGAAAAAAGCCTACACAAATGGAAACATACGGAAGAAAATCAAGGAGCGACCAGTTCCGCATGGTTACACTAAAATGCACTCCCACACTCTGGCTTGGCTGAAGATAACCAGCAAGCTCTGAACAGTTTAAAACCCTTCCAAGGACTGCAGCAGCACTGGACACCCAAGAGAGTCTGAGAACAGTATTGGATTCTTGCTAGGGTTACAATTTTCACTATCTTTGCGTGCAAAACTTGCCACTCTGAGCCCAGCGAACTATTTTTATTTGGTTTACTTACTGGCTTTCTGGGTGACTAGGTAGAGATTTAACTAAAGAACACTTCTATGGTCTGTGATGATGAATTTTCCTGTAGTGCCATTTCTATAATGGAATAGGCAAACTGACCATTTAGAATGTGATATTCCTAAATCACATTCAAATCAGTCTTATCAGAGACTTCTAATAAATACAAATAAAGCACCAGGTGGCTAGAGGTAGTTTTTGACCTCAGCTTGGGCCTCAGCAAAGATTTTTTTTTTAACTACATGAAAACATCAGAGTTTGAGACACTTTTCTTTGAGCATGAGAAATACTCTCTTAGCTGAATTTAGAGAGTTGAACTATCCGAAGAACCCCGGAGAAGGAAGGTGATTTATTTTCAACCTTCTGATTTACCACCGACTTAAATCAACCAATGGGTTGTTTCTTTGACCAAAAAAAGAAAAAAAAAAAAAAAAAGAGTCAAGACTTGTGATGTTTGTTTTGTTTTGTTTAGTTTGGTGTGTGCTTACTCATTGTCCCTTTCTTTTGATAGCCTATATTTGTCTGCCACAAGTTAAACAAAAATAAATAAGGAACACACCAAAATCCTGGATACAAAATCCTGTATAGACTGTGTGTTCCAAACCTAAGGAGGTGTCTGCAATGGGGTAGGCTGCTGAGTGACTCTGTGGAGAACGGATGACATCTGTTAAATGTCAAACACCATCACGATGTACTTCAACTTGTACTTTACTTGGAACATGGAAACCATCTGTCTGGAGCTCCCACATCCATTTCAAATCTTCAGGGTTCCCCATTCCAGGGGAGAAGCTGAACCTCCTGACACCATCCACTCCCCTCCTGCCTCCTTCAAACATCATCCCTTTTTTCTCCCCAATCCCTAAATGTTTCTGCACCCAGGGGCTCTACCCCAATAAGCACAGCTAAGACTCTTTGATTCTGAAAAGATCTTCCTTTAACTTCCCACCCTCCAGAATCTATTGTCTTATGTTTTGTTCACCAAAGGTAATAAAAATAAATGTGGATTTTGGTGCCATTATTTTTCAAAAAAAAAAAGCTATATATTAAGTTTTTCATGCCTATGTATACAAATCAAATCCTTATTTTTAAATCCATCATTCCCCTAGACTTTCTGCCCCTAGAGTTTCTACAGCACTTGATCCTCTAATCACCTTGCTCTTGGTCTACCATTGGCTTGGTTTTTCTCATTCCTCTGTAGCAGTCCTTTCGTCTTTGTTGACTCAGATTCTTCCTCCCTTCTAATCCCCCGGTATTTTTACTATCCCCAAATTGTAAGCCACAACCTTTTTATCTTTACTGTCTCTCACAGCCCTCATTTGCTATTACTTCCATCCTGGATCCTGGTGACTCCCAAATCCTGAATATATACCCTTAATCTCACTCCTGACAACCACTAACACATTCTGAATGGTCCCTGCACAATTCTATCAAGATACCCTGCCATTAATTTAATATGTTCCAAACCAGATTAATTTTGCAATATATAACCAGTTTACACAGACCCCTCCCTTGCTCAAAAACCTTTAATAGACTCCCCGTTCCTATATAATTAAATATTAACTCTGCCTCCTCACCATCACCACCACCACCCCCTAACTGGGCCCTGAGCTCTCTACTACCCATTTCCACTTTTCACCTCTGTAACTCATATTTCTAGCCGATGGAATTGTTCATTCTCCAGAATACCTTCCAAATCCCTGCTTTCTAGCCTTTGTTCTTGAAGCCGCTCTGCCCAAAGTGACTTCCTTCATCCTGACATATTTAATAATACTTTCCCTCTGAGGCCCAGGTTAAGGTTTACTTCCTCCATGAAGCCTGTTCTTCCTGCCCTGGCTCCCAGCATGCCTGTCCTTTGGACCTGGCCAGGGCTTCCTGGGCTTGGTACTTGGCCAGCTGTTAAAATAGACTAGGCATGAGTTATTGCAAATTTGCCTCCTCAATCTGATGCACATTTTTGGTAGTAGGGACTTTGTCCTCTACTTCTCTATAGGGTGTCCATAAAGTCTAGAACTATCAGTTATTTTATTTGCTCACAAGTTGCGGATGTTCTTGATGACATCATGTGCACCGCCTGCATTCTGAACTTGGTAGGCATGGTATATATCTTTTGTGTTGCTACCGTGCCTCACACACAGTGGACATTCAAATGGGTTAATAATAATTCCTCAATGCCCAACTTTTTTATGTGGTGGCCTAGGGATGAATGAAACCAAGTATCCAATGACAGGAGAAAGAGATCAAAATGCAGTTAAAAGGAAACATTAGATCTACTTCTCCCAGCAAATTCCTGTTTTGTTTCTTTTGTAACACTGCCACCACCCCTGCATAACTGTTCTGTTTCAAATCATCTTTCCAGGCTCAGCTTTGCACCTTCCCTCCTCTGGAAAGCTTTCCTTGACCCCTTCTGACAGTAAATGTGAGTATAGCACTGACTGCACTACCGTTGTTTCTGCTTTGTCTTGATTCCTTGACAAGAAACTTCAGGGGAAAGAACCGTATCTTGTTGGTGCACCACAATAGGTAGTACCCAGTATTTAATAAATACTTTTGAATGAAGGATAAGTGATGACAATAGCAAGCATATCTCAGTGTTTACTATATGCTAAACATTGTGCTGAGCACCTCTCCTGCATTCTTTTGTGTTCTGAGACAGAGTCTTGCTCTGTCGCCCAGGCTGGATTGCAATGGCATGATCTCGGCTCACTGCAACCTTCACCTCCTGGGTTCAAGCAATTCTCGTACCTCAGCCTCCCGAGTAGATGGGATTACAGGCGTGCACCACCATACCTGGCTAGTTTTTGTAATTTTAGTAGAGACGGGGTTTCGCCATGTAGGCCAGGCTGATCTTGAACTCCTGGCCTCAAGTGATTCACCCACCTCGGCCTCCCAAAGTGCTGGGATTACAGGCGTGAGCCACTGTGCCTAGCCTCCATTTTCTTATTTACATCTTATAATAGACCTATGTGGAAGGTACACCATTTCCTCCATTTCACAGATGAGAAAGCTGAGACTTGGAGAAGCTAATTAACTTGTTCCAGGTCACAAGTTGAGTTACAGTTTTGCTTCAGGCCTGTGTGTGCAGCCTCCTGCTACACTAAACAAGTGATGAATGTTAACCATCTTGCTATTCCCTCTACAGAAAGGGGCTCACCATTTCCCTCTCTAGCTGTTACCTGAAATAAGGAGGTGAGGCTTGATCATGTTAAATTACCTGCAAAACTAATTTTTAAAAAGGGTATCTGGGCCCCACCCCAGACCAGTAAAGACAGTTTTCCAGCTGGACACAGTGGCTCACGCCTGTAATCCCAATATTTTGGGAGGTCGAGGCAGGATGATCACTTGAGCCTAAAAGTTTGAGACGAGAGTGAGCTGAACAAGTGAAACCATGTCTCTACAAAAAAGCAAAAAAAATTAGCCAGGCATGGTGGCCCACGCCTGTAGTCCCAGCTACTTGGGATGCTGAGGTGGGAGGACTAATTGAGCCCAGGAGGTGAAGGATGCGGTGAGCTATGATAGTGTCACTGCATTCTAGCCTGGGTGACAGAGATTTTGTCTCAAGAAAAAATAACAACAACAATAAAAACTCAGTTGTCCCAAGGTGGTGGCATCCATATTTTTGAAAAAGCATCCAAGTCATTTTAATGTGAAGCTGAGTTGAGATTCACTGGCCTAAATTGATCCTAAAAGCGTTTCAAACGCAAACCTTTCCATAATGGAGCCTTCCATAATGTAACTGTCTTCTTTTGTGCCTGAGACCCAAAATTCTGACAAATGGCTAATGATGTTGGCCTGGGAATGTGTTATGAACCATGTAGGGACACAGGATCATCTGCTCACAAAGACAGGGTGGGAGGAAGGTGCCAAGGAAAGACTGTATCATTGAAGATTTGGTTTAAGATGGGTACCTTGATCCTATATACAGTCAAAAGAAGCACTTCACCATTAGAATTGAGAAGATGAACTGTGGCTGAATAAACAGCTTACTCTGTGTTTCAGCATGAGCCAAATGACGTGTCATTGAATTTATACCTCACTTCTTTCAGAATATCCACACAGGATACCAGAGACAACTGTGTCCTCCAAATTAGGATGTTAAAAAAGAGGCCAGAAGCAGTGGTTCACACCTATAATCCCAGCACTTTGGGAGGCCAAGGCAGGAGGATCACTTGAGTCCAGGAGTTCAAGACCAGCCTGGATAACACAGTGAGATCCCACCTCTACTAAAAATTTTAAAATTAGCTGGTTGTGGTGGTATGCCTCTGTAGTCCCAGCTACTCTGTAGGCTGACATGAGAGGATTGCTTGAGCCTAAGGGGACAAGGCTGCAGTGAGCTATGATCGCACCACTGCATTCCAGTCTAGGCAACAGAGCGAGACCCTGTCTCAATCAATCAATCAGAAAACATTAGTGAGAATGTTTTGAATACTCTAATGCAATATAAAATATATTGTACCTTGATTTTCACGTCGAAATAAAGGTATCTTCTGCTTTGTCAAAGACTGTTATAGATGAGTGAAATCATGATGTATAAACAGCTCTATGTCATTTCTATCCTGCCTAATAAACAGGTTCCTCTGTATTTAAGAAAATATATTTCATTTATCCATCTAGGAGCATCAGACTTCCTCTGATCAATATGGGCAGGCTCATAAAAATATACTATTCAGCTTAAAATAAATAAAAATATTTCTCCAAATATGAGTAAATTGAGGAGATAGAAAAATACAGTATTCTTGGCCAGGCATAGTAGCACACACCTGTAATCCCAGCACTTTAGGAGGCCAAGGTAGATGGATCACTTGAGGTCAGGAGTTTGAGACCAGCTTGCCAAACATGGCAAAACCTCATTGCTACTAAAAATACAAATTAGCTGGGTGCGGTGGTACACGCCTATAATCCCAGCTACTCAGGAGGCTGACGTACAAGAATCACTTGAACCCGGGAGGTGGAGGTTGCAGTAAGCTGAGATGGTGCCACTGCACTCCAGCCGGAGCAACAGAGCAAGACTCTGTCAATAAATAAATAAATAAATAAATACGTAGTATTCTCCATTAAGATGGTCTTTGTAGACGCCTTAAGATACACAATAGTCATCCAAGATAACTTGGGGCCTTCAGAAAAATATACTTTCCTTTATTCTTTTTTTCCTCACCTTTTTTTTTTTTTTTTTGAGACAGGGTCTTACTCTGTTACCCAAGCTAGAGTGAAATGGCACAATCATGGCTCACTGCAATCTCAACCTCCCGGGCTCAAGTGATCCTCCTGCCTCAGCCTCCCATGTAGCTAGGACCACAGGTGTGCACAACCACACCTAGCTGAATTTTTGAGTTTTTGTAGAGATGGGGTCTCACTTTGTTGCCCAGGCTTACCCTTTCTTAAACCTCCATTCCCCTGAGGAACAACCTGGATGTCAGCTGTCTGACTGCTTGAATAGAAGACAGATTTTACTAAATGTTATAGCTGGAGAAACGACTGGAAATTTAACACAGCAGACTATCTAGTTTGTCAATACAAAATAAGAATTCTTTAGAAGTTATCAAAACAGTATGTTGAGAGTCTTTTTAATTTTTAGAGTAAATATGACACAATGGATAGCTTTAGAACAAGCTAACATTACTACGGTTCAAGCATGTGCAACTGGTACAGTTCAGTAGTACATAAACGACTCAAACAAATGTACGACAGGTCAGAAACTTAAGTTACAAAATATAGTCAATATTACAATCAACACAGAGAAGTAAAAACCATTGCTCTCAGATTCTGCACACTTAAAAAAACATAAACTTTATACAGGAATTGAAATTATGCATTTCTACTCAGATTATTAGAGCATATTACAAACACACAGAAGCCTAAAAAGTTATGGTCACATTTTGGTTTTGTTCCAGTGGTGCACAATCACATGAAATGTTACATCCGTTTTGTGTGAAATAAACATTTGGCTGAAGTGCAATAGCTGCTGCATTAAAAATATTTCCATAAAAATGCTTAGATTAAAATCTTCCTGAACGTTAGGGTTCTAATGTTCAGGATTATTTTAAGAGTCCTTATGAAGAGTCCTTAAAAATTATAGAAATAGATGTAGTTAGGAAATTTCAGTGTGTTTTGTCTGTTTTTTTTTTTTTTTTAACATGAGTAAACAAATACTGGATTTAAAGTGCAGCTCCTTTCTCCTCTCCCTTCGATTTTCCCACCCCCAAGAAGGTCAGATCTGTATTAATTTTTAGAATTTCCATTGAAGATTAAATTGAGCAACAGTCAAGTCTGTTTGTTTCGAAAGTCAATGATGGCCTTCCACAGTGTGCACAGCATCCCTCCCCTGTTGAAAGACACAAGAACATGGTGAAAAGAACATTTCATTTGAAACACTGCCCTTGAAATAGAAAAGTGACTTCTTAGCTTTCATCTGCTCTGGTCCGAAGAAGATCCCAAAGTCTGATCAGTTATTATGTATTCTTTTTGTATATATTTTCTCATCTTCCCTCCATTCCTTCTCTTTTCACTCCCACAAACTGCTGTGTCCCAAAACATCATTTCAGATTTTCAGCATTTTTGAAATTTGTCTTTATAATGGTGGGTATAATAGTTTTCTGCTTGGGCTGGGTGCAGTGGCTCACACCTGTAATCCCAGCACTTTGGGAGGCTGAGGCAGGCAGATCATGAGGTCAGGAGATTGAGACCACCCTGGCTAACGCGGTGAAACCCTGTCTCTACTGAAAACACAAAAAAATTAGCTGGGCATGGTGGCGAGCACCTGTAGTCCCAGCTACTCGGGAGGCTGAGGCAGAAGAATGGCGTGAACTTGGGAAGCGGAGCTTGCAGTGAGCCGAGATCACGCCACTGCATTGCAGCCTGGGTGACAGAGCAAGACTCCGTCTCGAGAAAAAAAAAAAAAAAAAGTTATATGCTTGGCCTTAATTAATAATAAATTATATCAGATTATACTAGGCTTTTGCAGGGCAAGTCAGCACCTCCTCCAAATACTTATTGAGTATAACACCATCATGAACTCAGTTAAAGCATTTGTTTAAGGCAGCTTCAGAATATCTGCATGGACTTAGTCTGCATATTATTCAAAAAAATTCTTCCAATTGATTTTCACTTACTAATATAGAAATATTGGTTATTAGAGCCCTCAACAATAGAATGGTCCAACTAACTCAGTTTACTCAGAGCAGCTAAGAACTAGAGAGCTCTGTCCAGAACTGCAAAGCTAATTAGAGACCCAGCCTGGGCAGGTACTCAGACTTTCTTATATTAGCCCGGTACTCTTTCTATCGTGACAACAGAAAGAAAAGTGGTACCTTAGTCTCAAGCATTTTAAGTCATCACGTGTAACATAGTAGAGAACATCCAATAGTGTATAATCTTCAGCCAAAAACTGTAGAGAAAGTAGAATATGCACAAAAGTAAGATGTTTTATATAACTTTAATAAAGCAAAACTCTATTTATAATGTAAACCTTGACTATAATTAAAAATAAATCTAAAAATGAAATTACTAAAAACACAATCTTCTGTGATTATTAGGGGAAAGGCCTCCCTATTACTCAATAAATACAAATAAATGCATCCGGGCCGGGTGCAGTGTCTCACGCCTGTAACCCCAGCACTTTGGGAGTCTGAGGCAGGTGGATCATCTGAGGTTAGGAGTTCGAGACCAGCCTGGCCAAAGTGGTGAAACCCCATCTCTACTAAAAATACAAAAAATTAGCTGGGCGTGGTGGCATGTGCCTGTAATCCCAGCTACTTGGGAGGCTGAGGCAGGAGAATCACTTGAACCCAGGAGGCAGAGGTTGCAGTGGGCTGAGATTGAACAACTGTACTCCAGCCTGGGCGACAGAGTGAGACTCCATATCAAAAAAAAAAATACAAATGCAACCATATTAACTTCCAAATGCAAAAAGATTACAAGTGACACAGAACTTCTGAATGGTCTTCTAATGAACAGATGAGACTCACTTGTAATCACATCTGCTGTTCAAAAACAAATCTTGTATTTAGAAGTTCAACGCTATGTAGCTTTGTTTTTTCTCAAGTGGATAAAAAGTGTTCCTGGAAAGGTATTGCCTATGCTTAATTTCTGAACTTATTTTTTCATGGTTAAGCAAAGGCACTTGACTATAATTCACCATAAAAGCAGAATCTTAATTTGAACTGCACCTTTACATTTTTAAATTTTATTTTTTTTATATATAGAGAGAGAGACAAAGTCTCACTATATTGACCAGCCTCATCTCCAACACCTGGCATCAAGCAATCTGCCTATGCTTCCCAAAGTGTTGGGATAACAGGCGGGAGCCACTGCACCTGGCCTGAAGCTTTGAAATCAAATAAGAAAGGGCAATTATTTAGTAGATTATCAATTACTATTCTGTAATTGGGATTTGAGCCTAAGTTAGAGGAATGTATATTCTGGAGTTGTTTAAATTTATTCAGCTGTAACTTGTTAAATGTAGATTTCCAAGGCGGCCCGAAATTCTCTTAGTTAATAAATTATCAAGTCAAAAGAAGAGATATCTTTATTCTTATTTATTTTAAAAATTTAAATATAAAACAAATTAAAACAATATTTTATTAAGAGGGCCCCTCTATCAAATATTACAATCTTTTAATGTATGCCTGTGTGTTCATATAATGAACATAAATGCTATTCACGCTCATTACAAAAGTCTATAGGGGCCAGATGCAGTGGCTCACGCTTGTAATCTCAGCACTTTGGGAGGCTGAGGTGGGTGGATCACTTGAGGCCAGGAGTTTGAGACCACCCTGGCCAATATGGTGAAAACCTGTTTCTACTAAAAATACAAAAAATTAGCCGGGCATGGTGGCATATGCCTGTAATCCCAGCTACTTGAGAGGCTGAGGCGGGAGAATCACTTGAGCCTGGCAGGCGAAGGTTGCAGTGAGCTGAGATCGCACCACTGCACTGCAGCCTGGGCGACAGAGTAAGATTCTGTCTCAAAAAACAAAATCAAAAAAAGTCTATATGGAGCACAAAGGAATTAGATTATTATAGGTAAAATATGGTTTGTATAGAAAATATTTCTGAAATAAGTCGACTAGATTCATTTCATTAAGTAGCAATAAAATAGCTGCTGCCTAGTGGAGTCTAATAATGTTGAAAGAGAATCAAAAATTTAACGAACAGGCCTAGCATGGTGGTTCATGCCTGTAACCCCAATACTTCGAGAGGCTGAGGTGAGAGAATCACTTGGGGCCAGGAGTTTAAGACCAGCCTGGGCAACATAGTGAGACCCTTTCTCTAAATTTTTTTTTTAATTAGCTGGGTATGATGGTTTATGTCCATAGTCCCAACTATTCAGGAGGCTAAAGTGGGAGGATCACTTGAACCCAGCAGGTCAAAGGCTGCAGGGAGCTATGATCACTGCACTCTAGCCAGGGTAACAGAGCGAGACCTTGTCTCCAAAATAAAATAAAATAAAATAAAATAAAATAAAATAAAATAAAAATTAACATACAAAGAATTAGAAACAAGAATTTTTAAAATTCTATCTTTATTTTTTTCCCACTCTTTCTGGTTCTCATTTCAAACATATTAAATTCCTAAGGGGCTCAGGACCACAGAGCTTTTGCCTGCCTCACTGTCTTTGCACACACTGCAGCCCCACTGCACAAGGTTCTTCCCTGGTCTCCCTCCCACACCCCTCCCGAACATACATACAATTGGCCTATTTACTCCCTCATATTCTGTTAGCCTTCAGCTCTTTCATCCCCTTCTCCAAGAATCTTCCCCAACCTTTCTCTCACACTGTCTAATAACACCTGATACCTTTTTCTTCACAGAATTTACCAGTGTAGAATCACATTTGTATCTGTGGAGTTAGCTGATTATCACATGCCTACCCTGGTCTGTAAGCCTCAGGAGGGCAAGGCTGGGTCTGATTTGCTTACCAGTGTCTGCCTTGTGCCTGTCACATAGCAGGCACCCAACATTATGAAATGAAGTGAAAGAATACTTGTCCCACAGACAGTTTTCTTTACCCGGCTTATAGTGTCTTCATCCGCTCCATTCACTCTCAGCCAGTCGGTAAGCTCAGAATCTTCAGTATTTGTGCCAGGAGAATTTAGGTGAAATACAGGCAGTTCAGGAATTTCTAGAACAGAATTTTGGGAAGATATTCTTAGTTTCACCTAATAGAGGTCATCTGAGACCCTCACAATCAACAGACATTTATTGATACTTTAAAAGATTTTGCTCTATCAGAGAACAGTTCATAGAAACAATTGAGTTTGGCAGTATAAATGATCGTATGAATAAAACTCAGACAAGTGAATTTACCAGTAAACAAGGAGCAAAAGCAATAATGAAATGATACTCCTACGTTATACTTTCATATCAATTTTATGGTTTCTTAGAATAAACTCTGTGCACCAAAATTATACTCTGTGTTTTTCATGCAATAAAGATGAACACAATTAGCAGAGAACTATATAATGATCATAATCTCTTTTTCTACTATGAAAGAGCCATATATCTAAACAAATAACTGAGAATTCTGTTATCCTCTAAATGGGCTAAATAACATTCTCCCTACCTATGCCTTTTTACTACTACATCTTTATTCTATTTAAGCCTCTTCAAATTAAAAGGAAAAAAGCTAGAATACACAGAATATAGATGCAAAATGACAAAAAATAGTATTATTTATTCTAGTAATATTGTGAAATCTTTAAAAATAAAGGAAGATTAAAAACACGGAGAGCCCTATTTACCTCAGGAATACGTAATCTCAGGAAAAGATGATTATGAATAATCTATTTTTACTGTACTTATAGAAATGAGTTTGCTAGAGTTAAAAATTAGATTTCTTTTTTTAAAGGAATTCCTGCTTGCAGTCATGGTAGAAGTGACAAATGCTGACTTAGCCACAAATAAAACTTCGTGTTGGCTTGCTTGGTTTTTTGTGGCAGCCTGGCTGAACAGTATTACTATAAAATTTTCTGCTATTCACCTATGGGTTGGGACTTAAGCTTCAGGTGTTTAATTTCTTGGTCTTTTTCTTCAATAGCTCGATGAAGGAGTGCTTGTAACTCTTTCTCTTTCCGAACCAATTCTTCCAGTAATCTGCAGAAGAAAAATATATTAGGCGACACAGGGTGACCTTCTATTTTTATTTTTATTTTTTAGATACAAGGTCTCTCTCTGTTGCCTAGGCTGAGTGTAGTGGCCCGATTGTAGCTCACTGCATCCTTAAACTCTTGGACTCAAGCGATCCTCCCATCTCAGTTTTCCAAGCAGCTGGGAATACAGGCATGCACCACCATGCCTGGCTAATTTGAGTTTTTTTTTTTGTAGAGACAGAGTCTTGCTATGTTGTCCAAGCTGTTCTCTGAACTCCTGGCCTCAAATGGTCTTTCCACCTCAGTCTCCCAAAGCTCTGGGATTATAGGTGTGTGCACGTGCCATTGTGCTAGGTCTAGGGTGACCTTCTAGACATGAGCTATAATAAGCACAAATACCCCTGATTTTATTGAAATACAGATTCTGGTCCAGTGCCCCTGGAGTGAGTTCTGAGACTGTATTTATAATGAGCTCCCAAGTGACACTGATGTCGCAGGTCCACAGACCCCCGTGTCCAGAAGCAAAGCTTTGGAAGACTGTGCCTGCAGACAAGAACTGAAAACCTCCACCACAGATTGTCTGCCAAAATCTTCAGAGATGTGTTCTGCTATTTCTTTTCATGACCGTAAATATCAAAAATATAAATATGGGATACAGATGTTAACAGACCTATATTTTACATGTATGGACGCCCATTAAAAAAGTTGGCAAATGTGCATAATACCATAATCAACGCAAATCAGAAAGGTAATCACTTTTTGTAAACTATGAAAATTTGAGAAATAGTCATAGGTGAGGTCGCCTAGAATATCTGGCACATAACAAATTCATGGTTGTTGCTACCATTGTGATTGTTACTATTAGTCCTCTCCCTTCTAAGGGGGAGGGGGTGAAGCGGGTAAAAGGATAGCTGTGTTCCTGGTACATTCAGTTCCTAGTTGGCATCTGATGCAGTCTCCAAAGAAACAAGGAGAAACTGTGATATTCATACCAAAGTTCTTACCCACAGAAGGTTTGCTATGCAACTGAGAGCCAACTGGTAATCTACTCACCATTTCCAATAGAATTTCTCAAAGAAAACATTCCAAGTTATGAAAAGTGGTGCTCTAATTTTTTAGAAAAGTATCTTAGTGTAACTTGGATTCAGAAATAATAATTTAAAATATATCATTATTAAGATTATCGAGATAAATCATTGCATAACCTACAGCTCTTAACAAGCTCTATTTGTTTCATTTTCTGAGTATTGATAGATTTAACTCAAGACCAAGTTCCATCGAAAAGTTTGTTTCTGCTTCACTTGACATACTCTGAAGGCAGCATCGTGCAACTGACAGATCTGGGCTTGTGTCCTGGTTCAGCCCTGCACTTCCTGTGTTAACCTTAGATAAATTACCTAATGCCTCCAGGCTTCAGTTTTCAAATTGTTTGTAAAAAAGAAAACTAAAGCTTCCAGAAAAGATTATTGTGAGCATTAAATGAGACAGCATAGGTACAGTGCCAAGTCAGTGTCTGGTCTTTAATAAGGGCTGTTCTGTTCCTTGCTGCCTCAGTCCCTGGAAAACAGCCTTTCCAGGGCTCAGTGGGAAGGAAACCTGCCCAGACCCCCAGGCTCAACCCAATTCCCACAGGACATAAAGATGAGATCCTCAGATAGGAGAAGGGATCACAGCTGAGTAAGTAGCAGAGGTGGGACAAAAGTAAAACACAATGAGAGGTAGACAGAGAAGGTGGGTGGAGGAAAATAGTTTAACAAAGACAGCTGCAGGGTAAGTGTGGTGCACAATGAGGTGGATGAAGCAGCATGAACTAAAAGCTAGCAGAGGGAGCAGAGGGTTGGAGGGAGCCTTCTTATCTAGTCCAAAACACATGATATCCAAAGAAATGGACAGCAAGCTCCGTGTGAATGTTTAAGTTGGCAGTTTTTTGATCTGGTATGTATTTTTGTCCTACTTGCTAATTTATATGTATAGGATGGTGATGGTATCTTCTTACTGTTTTCTCAACGAACAAAGTGACATTTTCTAGAGTTTAACCTATGTTTGTCTAGACTATGTAATTTCCTTTTATCTTTTGTTAAAGTGAATGAAATGTGGACTGAGAAGGACTCTGTACTTGCATATTTGAGTCCTTGTGGACAAACTATAACTTAACAGGTAGACAAGATTGAAAACCTAACTTAGGAGTGTGCGTCTGTAACCATAGCTGAGTCCTGGCTAATCCCAGGAGCCATACTTCAACCACTCATACACTGCTGAGTGTTCAAATAAGGTGAACACCAACGCATAACAAATCTAGCTCTTTCTGTACACTTCTGATTTCTGAACGTCACTTTACTTTTATTTTCTGTAAATTTGTTCTGGCCATGAGGCATCCCTGAAGTCTCTCTGAATCTGCCGTGATTCTGGAGGCCACCTGATTCACAAATTATTTTTTTCTTGTTCAATTAAACTCCATTAAATTTAATTTGTCTGAAGCTTTCCTTTAACACCTTAAACACCAGAACTTTAACACTGGAAGAAGAGTATTGACAGCCCACCTCATTTGCTCCAAATCCAGCTCTTAGAGGTATTTATCTTAAGAACAATCCAGTATATCAATTTTATTTTTACTTTGTGTTTATTTAGTAGTGCAATATTTTGAAATCAAGGCAACTGTCTGCCTTTCTGTTCCAAAAAAGTATGGCAAGATCTGCCATGAGGTCAATTTTTAACCTTGGATGGGCAGGAGTGGTGAGGTGGATTGGTGGGTAATTCCAGAACTGCAGGATGGGGAAATTAGATAAACAGGCAGCTGCTCTTGAGATAGGTTTTTGTTTTTGTTTTTGTTTTTGAGACAGGGTCTTGCTGTATCACTCAGGCTGGAGCGCAATGGTGCAATCATGGCTCACTGCAGCCTCAACCTCTTGGGCTCAGGTGATCCTCCGAGCAGGATAAACCTGATTTCCCTTTATTAGTGATCATCCTAAATATTCTAAGCTTACAATTTTTAATATGAGAGCTACAACCTTTCCTAAAAACACAGTAACATTTCCTCTAGATTCATTTTGCAGTAGGTATGCCTTTATATTTCAGGTAGTATTCAACTGAAAATTAGAAGGACCAACATGGACAGGACTGGTCCCTTATTTCGATTACTTGGTTTTTGTACTAAAGCTGCTGGCCTTTCTTCAAATCAAGGATGAAGCAAACATCGTCCCTCATGTCACTTTTCTGCCGGTGATGGAGAGCCGTGGGAGATATTACTGAAAAAGGAAAAACGAGGCTGATTATCTGTAGATTTCACAGATTCAAATGTAAATATGTAGAGGAAAAAGCAAAAATGTGTGAGTTGTTGTGAAAACTGCAGTTACGTACTAATGTAATAAAGAAATGTGGGTAAATGCTAGTCTTTTCAACAGAGATGGGCAGATGTGAGAAGCAGGCCCTCAGCTAGAACAAAGAGACCCTCAGAAGAGAAAGGAGGAAGCTGTGAAGAAAGCGGCCGGAAGCCCTCAGGGACTGCAGATGGCCCAAGCGTGGTAGACAGACAGTGGCGCCAGGGTGGTGAGCACAACGCTAAGCAAATAGGCCAAGGAGAGAAGGAAAAGGAGTTGTGTCTAGGCTGCATTAGGAGAGGCAGGTCCTATTGACATTGCCAGGTGTGTAGACAGGAGGTTTCAGGACCAGAAAAGCAGATGTACCAGCTCTTTGGTAAACAAAGTAGCTTTACTATCTGTGTAATTCTAACCAGAAGTCGTGGGTGGGAAGGGGTCAACCAAAACAGTAATGAGTGAACTTTCCTCCTCCAGAGATCACAGCAGGAGTCCAAAAAGCACCACCACTCAGGACTGGGCAACAGAGAGTAACCTGGAGATAAGTGACTATCAGACAACTTCCATAATGATGGGGTGTTATCCTTGGACTCTTGCTTGAGAAGAGGAGGAATGAGGGAAACCAAGATTTCCATGAAGTCTCAGAAGAGAAAAGACCCAAGTTCTTTCCCACTAAATAGTAGAGATGGCAAGAGCTGGGTTTCAGAGAACAAAATTGGGATATGAAAGTCAAAGAGGCAACTCCCTTTATTAAAATAAGACTGCTCTGTGCACATCATAGATGTGTCTATACGGATTTACTTAACCATGCAACCAAATCTCATGTTTCTGAATATAGGATGAGCTTTCACCACTTGTACTCATTTTGGTATACAAGCCTGCCTTTAAAAACCTAAACTTTATGACTGGAAATAAGATATTTTTAATCTCCCTGGTGAACAACTAGAATTTTCAATTAAGGTTTCTAAATATTTGAACAACTGTTATTGATTCACTTAAAAAAAGTTTTTAATGCAAACCCAGAGTAATAAAGTTAGTTTCCCACATGTCAACTGTAGGCAGCACAGGAAGCTACAAATCATAAAAATTCAGACCTTGAACTGTACCAACAACATCTGCGAAGAACAGGAAACATTTGCTGTTAACTTAATAATCTGATCTTGTGGGTTCTATGCTACCAAATTATCAAAGGCAAATTATACTCCAGATATGTTATAATATATCAAAAACAAAATAGAATCATAAATGTGGTCAACTATCTTCCTTTTTAGGTTCTAAAATACAAATCTTTAGCACCATTAATTAGTTTTGTTCCCTCGACCTCAGTAATCTTCCTCTCCTATAAGAACTTGACTGGGCTTTCAAAACCATGAGCTTTCTATTCTTTCAGCTGTCTACCGGAAGGTACATGCTGCTCTGAGCCTGTTTCTTAGACAGTCCATGAGGCTATAACGAAGCTACTGGAAAAATCTTAGGGCACTTGGAGATGAAGAAGTAATCAAATGCTGCTGAAAAAGGCTTAAATTGGTAGAGGCAGAAAGTGGTATTTGACAAAAGAGGCTAAACTAAACCTCTCTTGTTTTATAAAGAAAGGCATTCAATCAAGTTTCCACGAATGGGATATGGGAATCATATTCTGTAGACGAAAAACACATGCTCTTTAGTAAAAGTAAAAGAAGAGAAACCAACCCATTTCAGTGTAGGACTTACCTATTGGTTTCTATTTTCATCCTTCCAAGCTGTACATTCAGTGACCGGTGAGCACTCTGGGAATCATGAGACACAGTAGAACTAAGCGTGCTCACGCCTGAGGTAGCCACGGCATCTTCAATGACAGCCTGAGGTCTTCGGACAGTTTGATTTGAAGGCTGTTCCTCATGGTCATCTTCTACATCCAAGTCTTCTTGATCAGCAGTATCACTCTCAGATGCAAGGCTGAAATGTGGCCTTAGTTCTGTTTGGCATAATATCAATGGTAGCGTTTATAAAATATGACTCATTGCCTTAATTTCTTAAGATATGAGTGCTACCCTCCTGCCCCGCCATCAATAAGATATATTCCAAACTGCTTTTCCAAAAGTGAGGATGGATTTCTGGGCACTCAGATTTGTTCTTCTATTGAACTTGCAAAATTCACAAGATATTATCTAATTCAAACAGAATGACCTAATTCAAGAATGATCAATACATATTCACATTGCACATATGTGGGGAAAATGCTAGAAATCTGAAAGAAAGGCAAAGATGTAAAAACCCTTTAAGAATATTTAAAAGTGTTTATACAAGTAAAATTCATTTTCAGATTACACAATATCTGGCAACTATTAACTTGCTTACAGATAAGGAAACTGAGATATACAGAGATTATGTAAACACATGTGAGTATGCAGAATACTTTCTGCCTATAACATCCAAAATGTAAGGGGATGCAGAGAAGGTGCTGAAAATGCCACACACAGGCTGATACATTAGTAAGACTATCTCTCTTTGACTATTAGGCTGATTTCTAGTGTGTGTTCTCCTTTAACCTGTTGACTAACCGTTGAAATTTAAACTATAGAAGCTACAAGTTTCCAATTTAAACACACTGTATAACATGACATCATCTGCATGTCAGTTTAGAACTTGGATGATATTGTGGCTGGGCACGGTGGCTCATGCCTATAATCCCAGCACTTTGGGAGGCCAAGGCGGGCAGATCATGAGGTCAGGAGTTTGAGACCAGCCTGGCCAACATAGTGAAATCCCATCTCTACTAAAAATAAAAAAATTAGCCGGACATGGTGGCATGCTACTTGGGAGGCTGAGGTAGGAGAATCACTTGAACCCAGGAGGCAGAGGCTGTGGTGAGCCGAGATCGTGGCACCGCACTCTAGCCTGGGCAACAGAACGAGTCTCAGTCTCCAAACAAACAAACAAACAAACAAACTTGGATGATACTGTAAACTAAAAATAAAATTCTAAGCCCCCAAACTGACTGAAGAACCACCTACCCCCAGGTCAAGGGGATCCCCAAGAAAACCTGAAAAAACTAGCTCAGGCCATGATGGGAAGAAAGGTCAGATATTCCTTGTTATACCTCCTCCCTTTGGAGTTTAGGCACGACTGACCAGCAATACCATTAAAATAAAGATCATAAGGCCGACAAAACAGACTCTTTGTAGCAATAGGATACCAAATTCCAACCTGACTCTAGTATAGCATCCCATGACAAACAACAGGCCATAAAGGAAGTCACAGTATTTTGCCCCAAAATATATTTATTTGAATATTTTGGAATGGTCCTGCAAAGTCATCACTTGTCAGGGAAATCTGCATTCTGTAGACAATCCCTTCCCTTTCCAGGTCTTTTCCTGATCCCGGAGAGATTCAACTAAGAGTCTGACACTTTTTAAGGTCCAATAAGAGATTTTACCATCTATTCTCTCTGTAGTTTGCTACTTAGGGGCTTCATCTACATAATAAGAACCTTGGCTTCCACAATAGCCCTTATCTTAACTCAAGCATTTCTTTATGCTGACTTCAACTCTTCAGGGAAAGCTTAACTCTTTCAACCAACTGCCAATCTTCGAATCTACCTATGACCTGGGACCCCAACCACCTCCCCACCTCCCAATCCCTGCCAGATGTCCTGCCTTGCTGGGCTGAATATCTACTTTACATATATTGATTTATGTGTTTGCCTGTAACTTCTGTCTCCCTAGAATGTATACAACCGAGCTATAACCCAACTGCCCTGGGCACATGTTTTCAGGACCTCCAGAAGCTCTGTCACAGGCCATAGTCACTCATATTTGGTTCAGAATAAACTTCTAAATAGTATACAGAGTTTGGCTATTTTTTGTTAATAATATCTTCCCATAAGAAAAAATATTATAAATTGTGATTAAATCCTTAAACTTGGTCCACAAAAAGGAATTACAGTCATAATTTAAGTGAAATCAAGGTAGCAGAAATATTGAATTTTGACTCCATATACTCTGGCACATAGAATATTTATCAGATCATGGAACCTACTAAAAATCTGATGAAAGTCATAAAAACTCTCCCCAGAATAAAAACACATTCATGCAACATTTAGCCTAGATTTCCTGGTTTTACCTAGATTTTGCTATATTTGCACAGACTCCTGAAGCCTCTCCCAAGTTCATGAACCACACGTTAAGAGCCCCTGTGTAGAGTAGGGGAGTCCAGTGGGAGCAATGGAGGACCCCATCCCATCATTCTTATATGGGCACTTTGGCAAGGTCATCAAAGTCCCACCAGCCAAATTCTCTAGGTAACTTTTATCTTTACCCTACTTGATCTGTGAACAGTATTTTCCTCTAAATCTCTGGCTGCTATTTTTCTTCTTCAGAACCTTTTTAATCTACTACCTGCCCCCTTTTTAAGCTGGAAGCTGGGGTTCTATCCTTCACTTTTTCATGTTTCTACTTTTGCTCCATAGATGAGCTCATTCAAATCCATGAAGGTTAAGTACTTCTGACGTGTGGATGACAAACTCTACACCTCTAGCCCCAGTCCTATTACATCTAGAACATCCTGGACATTACTGTTGAGTAGGCACCTTAAATTCAACAATCTAAAGAGAACTCATCATCTTTTGATTGTAACAAAAACTAGAGTGTCCTTCTTCAAAGCCTGGTTTACATAGACCTGGCTTGCTTTATCCCTCCTTTAAAATTCTGTATAGTGGTTTTAAGAAGTGCATGACAGAAATTTTACCATCTTAATCATTTCTGAGTATACAGTTCAGTAGTGTTAAGTATGCTAACAGTGCTATGCTACCAATCTCCAGAACATTTTCATTTTTCAAAACTCAAACTCTACCCATCAGCAACTCCCCATTACTCCTTCTCCTCAGTTTCTGGAAACTACCATTCTATTTTCTGTTTCTATGAATTTGACTACTCTAGATACCTCACATTTATAGTGACAGAAGACAGACAAATTCCTAGGCAGACAGGGATCGGTCTCCAGTGAAACCTGACCTTAAAGCCAAGGACAGTTTAAAGCCTGAGAAGCAAGCTGCCAATTCCGGAGACAGTCCACAACCAGAGTGAAAACTTCTATCCCCATCTTACCTACTCTCTCAAAATTGCTTCCTTCTGAATGATGCCTTTTAACCAGTCAAGTTGTGCTTTTTCCAAGACCACCCATGAACCAATCAGCATGCACCCTGCCCCCATTCTAAGCCCATAAAACCCCCAGACTCAGTCTCACAGATGGCTACCCAATTTCAGGTCCCCTCTCAAGGCTGAGAACTTTCTTTCTGTCACTCAATTAAATTCTACTCTGCTTTACTCACTCTCCAATGTCTGTGTACCTTATTCCTCTTGGTCATGGGACAAGAACCCAGAACTCACTGAACTGTGGGATTGAAAGGGATGTAGCACTCCTGCTCGCCAAGCTGTGGGCAGCAGGAGTAATAGAGCTGTAACACTCCCTCCCACTTGCCGAATGATGGGAGAGAAGAAGCCACTGGGTGCCACTCCCTCCCACTTGCTGAACTACAGGAGTGAAAAAGCCATAAAATTATGGAATCATATACTATTTGTCTTTTTGTGACTGGCTTATTTTACGTAGCATAATGCCCTCAAGGTTTATCCATGTTGTAGTATGGGTCAGAATTTCCTTCCTTTCTAAGACTCAATAATATTCCATTATATGTATATACCACATTTTGTTTATCCATTCATCTGTTGCCAGACACTTGGGTTGCTTCCACCTCTTGGCAATTGTAAATAGTACTGTTATGAATATGAATGTGCAAATGTCTCTTTGAAATCCTTCTTTTATTTTTTTTGAATATATACCCAGAAGAGAAATTGCTGGTTCACAAGGGTGCTTGCTTCTATTTTTAATTTCTGAGGAGCCATCATACTGTTTTCCATAGTAGCTGTATCATTTTACATTCCCAACAACAGTGTACAGGGATTCCAATTTTTCCATGTCCTCACGCTTTAACTCTTAAGGCTAACCAAACATCACCTCTACTCTATCTCATCTCTTATTCCAAAATCCCATTTCTTAATGTATTGATAGTGTAGTAGGAGTAAGTCAAAATCATGTGTTTTAGTTTTGTAAACCCAGCACTGATTGCAGGGGCTAAACATATTACGTCTTCAAAAACTGTTGGCAGAATGGAAGGGTATTCCTACTAGGGTTATTTGTATTTAGAAAGCAATACAGTAATTTAAAAATAATTTAAGAAAATATGATTCTAGATTAAATTAGAGGACAAGATTAGACCTTTTAAAACTTTCTATAATTAGTCTTACATTTCTGTTATGATTTCTAAACTGAATTTTTGTTTTTGTTTTTTTAGATGGGGTTTTGCTCTTGTTGCCCAGGTTGGAGTGCAATGGCACGATCTTGGCTCACTGCAACCTCCACCTCCTGGGTTCAAGCAATTCTCCTGCCTCAGGCTTCTGAGTAGCTGGGATTACAGGCATGCGCCACCATGTCTGGCTAATTTTGTATTTTTGGAGAGATGGGGTTTCTCCAGTTGGTCAGGGTGGTCTCGAACTCCTGACCTCAGGTGATCCCCTGCCTTGGCCTCCCAAAGTGCTGGGATTACAGGCGTGAGTCACCGTGCCCGGCCCTAAACTGAAATTTTTAAATAATGTAAAAAGGTTTGTAGTCCTGTTGACTATAATCTCACTTTTAGGGAAGGAAAATTTCTAATCCTATTATATTTAAATATCCTCTTAATTCTGTAAACTTAAAATTATCATTTTACATATGTATATATGACGTTAAAAATTCTCTGAAATAATTTAAAGAAAGTAGAAAATTGTAAGTTCATGCAGTGCTTTGTTATTTTCGTCTTTCATGGTGGCTCCCTGAGTGCATGTCATCGGATTAGACATTGTAAAATATGCAAATGACATAGAACATCTGGTCTTTTTTCTCAAAGAGATGACAATCTAAAGGAGAATTAGGGCAAATATACAGAAGAGTGCTGAGAGCACATGCAAATATAACATGAAATTATAAGTGCAAATGAATATAGCTATAAATATCTCAGATTATCTCAGGTATAGACCTAGTTATATATATAATTCACATGTATATTGAGATGGTTAATTTTATATGTCAACTTGACTGGGCTAAGGATGGCCAGATAGCTGGTAAATATTATTTTGGATGTGTCTGTGAGGGGTGAGGGTGTTTCCAGAGGAGATTAGCATTTGAATCAATGCACTTAGTAAAGAAGATGGCCCTCTCCATTGTGGGAAGGCATCATCCAATCCACTGAGGACCTGAATAGAACAAAAAGATGCAGAAAAGGTGAATTCTCTTTCTCTCTTCTTGAGCTGGGACATCCACCTTCTCCTGCTCTTGGATATCGGAGCTCTTGGTTCTCAGGCCTTCAATTACAGTCAGCTCCCCTGGTTCTCAGGCCTTTGGAGTCAGACTGATTATACCACCAGCTTTTTTGGTTCTCCAGTTTACTGATGTTATATGGTGGAACTTCTCAGCCTCCATAATCACATGAGCCAATACCCATAATAAATCTTCTCTTATATATCTCTATGTATCCTATTGGTTCTGTTTCTTTGAAGAACCCTAACACATACATGTAGTAAGGGTGCTAAGGGGTAAATAAAGTACATTTGCAATGACTAAATCCAGTAGTAGTTTCCTCACTCACTGAAGGATTCATAGAGGCTGAAGGGCCTATGCAGAGTTCTGGAGGAGGGGAGCCTTGGCTTGATAGAGAAAGAGGGAGAGGTATTTGAGAGAAGGAAGCTCGAACGGTGGCCCAGGACCCTCTGGGAACAATGTAAAGCAGAGGGGACTGTCAGGAGAAAGCCATGTGTCAGGAGAAACATTGGGACTCAAGGGGGCCTTAAAGCCTATGAGTGGGAAAGTGGGGCCAGTGCATTGTTTCCAAACCAGCAAGATGGGATCAACAACAAAACTATTCCCACCTAAATGGTTACTTCCCCAGAGGAAAATAACTAGACCAAGTTTCTTTTTCTTTTCTTTTTCTTTTTTTTTTCTTTTTTTCGAGATGGAGTCTCACTTTGTCACCCAGGCTGGAGTGCAGTGGCACAATCTCAGCTCACTGCAACCTCTGCCTCCCAGGTTCAAGCGATTCTCCTGCCTCCGCCTCCTGAGTAGCTGGGATTATAGGCATGCACCACCACACCTGGCTAATATTTGCATTTTTGGTAGAGACAGGGTTTTACCATGTTGCTGGTCTTAAACTCCTGGCCTCATGTGATTTGCCCGCCTTGGCCTCCCAAAGTGCTAGGATTATAGGCATGAGCCACCACACTTGGCCTAGACCGAGCTGCTTTAACACAGGGTATTTCTAATGCTTAGTGAGATCATAATACTTGTGAGTGCAGTGTATCACACTTGCATGAAGCTCCTCGTACGTATACAATACTGTTCAATTCACATTAATGTGAACTTGGAGCACGTGCTTGATTCAGTTTAACAACTGGTGGTAATATCAAGTGCTTGAAGCAGCTTTTAACAATTATTGTTAATATAGGAAGTATGCTTACATTATCAATACTCTTACCTTAGCACTGCCATCATAGTCTCTGTGCTCAGCATTACTGCATCTGGTCACCCACAAGCAGCCTGTACTAGAGGACTAACGCTGCCAATAATTTAAAAGCTGATTCTTGATGACAAGTGAGAAAATAGTCTGAGAAAAAACAAATTCTTAAGGGACTTGTACTGTACTCTCTGTTCTGTGTGCTCCTTTTGGAAAAAAGATTAAACACTTTTTTTTTTTTTTTTACTTTTTATTTTGAAATAATTTTAGGATAACAGAGAAGTTGTAAAAATAGTGCAGAGAGTTCTTGTATAGCCTTCAGCCACTTGCCCTCACCTTAACAGTTTATATACCTCTGGCACTATTATCAAAACCAGGAAATTAACATTGATACAATACTTTTTTTTTTGAGACAGGGTCTCACTCTGTCCCCCAGGCCAGAGTGCAGTGGCGCAATCTCAGCTCACTGTGGCTTTGACCTCCTGGGCTCAGCTTATCCTCTCGCCTCAGCCTCCCTAGTAACTGGGACCACAGGCACACACCGCCATGCCTGATTTATTGTTGTATTTTTTATGTAGAGATGGGGTTTCGCGCCAGTGCCTGGGGTGATCTCAAACTCTAGGCTCAAGCAATCCTCCCACCTCCGCCTCCCGAAGTGCTGGGATTATAGATGTGAGTCACCACGCCCGGCTTTGATACAATACTATTAACTAATCTATGGACATTATTTGAATCTCACCAGTTTGCCTACCAATGTCCTTTTTCTGATCAAGGATCCCTCATTATAATTAGTTGTCACGTCACCTTAGTCTCTTCCAATATGTAACTAGTATTTCTTTATTTCTCAAGACCTTCACACTTTTGAGGAGTATTGGTCAGGTTTTTGTACAATGTCTTTTATTTGAGGTTCACTGATGTCTTGTTGTGATGAGGTTGGGGCTGTGTATTTTTGGCAAGAACACCACAGTGTGATGCTGTGTCCTTCTCAGTGCATCCTATCAGGAGGTATATGACACTGATATGTCTTCTTACTAGTGATGCTTACCTTGATCATTTGGTTGAGGGAGTGTCTACCACATTCCTTCACTATAAAATTACTGTTTTCTATTGGCAGTTAGTAAATATCTTGTGGGGAGACACTTTGAAAACCATTCACACATCCTGTTTCTCCTCATTCTTTTGCCTACTTTAGCAGTCATTGATGGTCCTTGCCTGCAATAATTATTACTGTGGTGTTTGCCTACTGGTGATTTTCTGTTTTCCTCATTCATTTTCATTTATCAATTGCAACTCTACTATAACAAAAAGCTAACCTTTCTCATCTATATATTTATTTATTCAATTATTTATATTAATATGGACTCATGGACGCTTATTTTATTCTATAATCTATAATCCAATATGATCATTATTTTATTGTTCAGATTGTTCTGGCTTAGACTATTGGGAACATTTTCAGGTTGGCTATAGTGTCCTTTCAATAAATCTCCATCCTTTTTGACACTTTCTTATTTCTGGCAGGTATTTATTTATTTATTTATTTATGACATGGGGTCTCGCTGTGTCACCCAGGCTGGAGTACAGTGGTGCAATCGTAGCTCACTGTAGCCTCTATCTCCTGGGCTCAAGCGATCCTCCCACCTCAGCCTCCCAAGTAGCTATAGGCATGCACCACTATGTCTGGCTAATTTATTTTTATTTTTTTAGAGACAGGGTCTTGATATTTTAGCCAGGCTGGTCTCAAACTCCTGGCCTCAAGTGATCCTCTTGCCTTGGCCTCACAAAGCCTTAGGAGTACAGGGGTGAGACACCATGCCCAGCTACAATCTTATCTTTTATTTCCCCTGCCCCCAGCCCAGAATCAACCACTGCTCCAAGGAGACCCAATTCCTTTTATTGAAGAATGGCATTTAGAAACCAAGATCTGGGTCTTCTCAGCCAGCAGATCTAGGAAATGAATGTACAATCATGTGCTGTATAATAACATTTCAGTCAAGGATGCATCGCATATACTACAGGGGTCCCATAAGACTATAATACTGTATTTTATTATACCTTTTGTATGTTTAGACACACAAACACTTACCACTGTGTTAAAATTGCCCACAATATTCAGTATAGTAACACACCATACAAATTTGTAGCCCGGGAACAACAGGCCATACCATACGGCCTGGGCATCTAGTAGGCTCTGCCATCTAGGTTTGTGTAAGTCCACTCTAGGATGTTTGCACAATGACAAAATTGCCTAAGGACGCATGTCTCTGAACATAGCCCTGTCATTAAACAATGCATGATTGTCCTAGTGATAGTATACTTTTTAAAATGTGTGGTCTTCTTTCGCGTGTCTTCTGAAATGGCAGGTTAACTGTAGTATCTTACATCTAAAAGGAATTTTTATCAGGGGCATTTGAAGACCGTCTGTTTTTCATGTAGTTTCTTTATATCTTAATTGCATAACAAAATCTTTCAGGACATCGAGAAATTTCATGGAATTGTTGAATGACTGACATCACTTCATCTTGTCCACATATTTCATCATTTATATATTGGTATACAGTGTGTATGGATTTCTCTTATCCTGGGGGAAATACAAAAAGTACTGTCTCCATGTAATTCTCCTCTAAAATTTCCACTTTTCAAAAATAAATGTTTTTAAACAGTAACTTCAATTGAAATCAGAAACTCCTAGTAGCCTCAAAGAAACCAATTTCATGATGGAAGGACAAAGTCCTTTCTTTTTTTTTTTATTATACTTTAAGTTCTAGGGTACATGTGCACAACGTGCAGGTTTGTTACATATGTATACTTGTGCCATGGTGGTGTGCTGCACCCATCAACTCGTCATTTACATAAGGTATAATTCCCAATGCAATCTCTCCCCCCTCCCCCCTACCCATAATAGGCCTCAGTGTGTGATGTTCCCCTTCCCGAGTCCAAGTGATCTCATTGTTCAATTCCCACCTATGAGTGAGAACATGCGGTGTTTGGTTTTCTGTTCTTGCGATAGTTTGCTGAGAATGATGGTTTCCAGCTGCATCCATGTCCCTACAAAGGACACGAACTCATCCTTTTTTATCGCTACATAGTATTCCATGGTGTATATGTGCCACATTTTTTTAATCCAGTCTGTCACTGATGGACATTTGGGTTGATTCCAAGTCTTTGCTATTGTGAATAGTGCCGCAATAAACATACGTGTGCATGTGTCTTTATAGCAGCATGATTTATAATCCTTTAGGTATATACCCAGTAATGCAATGGCTGGGTCATATGGTATTTCTAGTTCTAGATCCTTGAGGAATCACCATACTGTTTTCCACAATGGTTGAACCAGTTTACAATCCTACCAACAGTGTAAAAGTGTTCCTATTTCTCCACATCCTCTCCAGCACCTGTTGTTTCCTGACTTTTTAATGATTGTCATTCTAACTGGTATGAGATGGTATCTCATTGTGGTTTTGATTTGCATTTCTCTGATGGCCAGTGATGACGAGCATTTTTTCTTTAGCAAACACTTTTAATAAACAATGTGCCTTGTTCCACACATGGTTGATCACAGCAGTGTCCATTCCTGGGATACTCGTGCAAGGACAGCTCCCTCTGCAACCTCCCTGCTGTTCTCCCTAAACCTAACAGAGTTTCACCTACAGTTACTTTTGCTTTTTAAACTTTCTATTCTGGAAGAATTTTAGATTCATGGAAACATTGCAAAGATAGTACAAAGAATTCCTGTATACCATCCACACAGCTCTTCCTAATATATCTTACATAACTATGGCATGTTTTTCAGAATGATTAAATTAACGTTGGTACAATACTATTAGCTAGACTGCAGACTTCACTCAGATTCTCAGTTTTTCACTAATGTTCATTTTCTATTCTGGATACCACATTACATTAGGTAATCATTACTAAAAGGAAGTTTTTTGTTTTTCTTTAAATTAAGTAAACAGATCATTTATATGCTATTTAAGTCGTTTCAAAATATACTCTCTTTTTCCTTTCTTCATTTAGGTGTCCTTAATTTAGGGTGCTACTGTATTTAACTCATGGCCCATACCTCTCCCTTTCAGTGATACACACTATTCCCCCTTTACCCCATAGATCTTTTGAATATCTAACCCCTCTATAGCACATTCCATACAACCAGCCTTATCCTAATGATAAAGCATCTGAAGAAAAGTATTGTTTGACTTCCTTAAAGCATGAATTTCTTAGGTTTACATCCAACTACTAATCATGTGCTTCAAAGCCTCTCTAGAATTTTTTTCTAAGTTTCTACACTATACAAAATTTCCATCCAAATTTTTTTTTTTTTTTTTTTTTTTTTGAGACAGAGTCTTACTCTATCACCCAGGCTGGAATGCAGTGGTGCGATCTCGGTTCACTGCAAGCTCTGCCTCCTGGGTTCACGCCATTCTCCTGTCTCAGCCTCCTGAGTAGCTGGGACTACAGGTGCCCGCCACCATGCCTGGCTAATTTTTTTGTATTTTTAGTAGAGACGGGGTTTCACCGTGTTAGCCAGGATGGTCTCGATCTCCTGACCTCGTGATCCGCCCATCTCAGCCTCCCAAAGTGCTGGGATTACAGGCGTGAGCCACCGCGCCCGGCCCCTAATTTGTTATAATCAGGTGAAACTCATTTACTTACTGTTTCAACCAAATATGAATCAGGGATCCACTGTTTTCCAGACACTGTGCTGGACAGTATGCTAGGCTCAGAATAAAATAAACCAGAAACAGTTACCCTCTGGTGAGGGTAACAGCTATTAAACTAGAAACAAAAGTAGTTTCAGATTATGGCATCACAAATTGGTGAAAACCATTTCCAAGGAGACAGAATAACAGAGGAAGCCTACTTTAGATTTGGTGATAGGTCCAGACTCTCGGTGGCCTGAAGAATGCAAAGATGCAAGCCACAGGACAGGAGACACATGGGGTGGAGGTGTGTTCCAGGTAGAAGTAACATGTTCGGGGATAGCAGAACTTCTGTTTCTTTCTTACATAAGAAATAACTTAATGTTGACCAATGTTTAACATAAAGATTGACACGGATGCTCTCCCTATCATGTCAAACACTCAAGTGTTCTATGAGAAGAAAGGGAATTCCACAACTCAGAAGGGTTGGCCTGAACTTAAAAGTTTGTAGTACCATTTATAAATAATTTTAATTTAAAAATATTTCAGGGCCAGGTGCAGCAGCTCACGCTGATAATCACAGCACTTTGAGAAGCTAAGGCGGGAGGACAGATTGAGCCCAGGGATTTGAGACTAGCCTGGGCAACAGAGTGAGACTTTGTCTCTACTTATAAAAAAAAAAAAAAGAAAAGAAAACTAAAATGAAAATATTTCATATTGATCTTATCCTTTTAAATTTATATTTCAGAATGTTTTATAACATAGGTACAAATTAGTACAACAGAACATTTCTAATTTGTTTATATAAATATATATATAAATCTGTATCTATCCATCTATCAATTGGTCAACTGCTCTTTCTTTCTACCTACCTACATACTCATCCATGCATCCATGCGTCCACCCACCACCCCATCACACACACAGGGTGGAAGAGCTTTGCCTACAATTTCTTTATCAATGGGTAGACTATCAAAACATGTTGGAAGTTTTGCCTTAGAGTATGAATACACTCCTCACTTATGCCAAAAAGCCTTGTTTCATCAACACTACCCCTGTTGTATTTCACTGCCAACATAGCTGGGGCTGTGTCTAGACCAGTGATTTCCAAATTTGGCTGTGCATCAACATGACCTGGGAGCTGTATTAAAATCAGGTTCTTATAGGTGGGACACGGAAGATTTTTAGGGCTGTGAAAATATTATTTATTATACTATAATGGTGGATACGTGTTATTATATATGTAGAATTCCTAGAGAATGTACAATACCAAGACTGAACCCTAATGTGAACATGGATTCTTGGTGATAATAACATGTCAATGTAGATTCATTGATTGTAACCAATATACCACTCTGTGGCGGACCTTGATAATGGAGGAGGCTATGCATGTGTGAGGCTAAGGGGTATGTGCAAAATCTCCGTACCTTCCACTCAATTTTGCTGTGAACCTTAAACTGCTCTAAAAGACTAGTCTTAAAAAAATCAGATTCCTGGGCTTTATTCCTGGCAGATTCTTATTTGGCCTCAGATGGGGCTTTGAAAGCTGTAATTTTAAAGACAATTAAATTGCTCAATGCAATGAGCTATGCAGTGCCTCCTTAAATTGCTCAATACACTGGAAGATTTGGGAACCACTGGGTAAAAGATGTAGGAATGTGTTTTGTGGTCCAGGTACCTATATTTTGAAATGCATATTTATCTGAGTCACCTGTATATTTTTCTCTTTCTCTTCACATCCAAACACATTCCTTAAAGACAGGGGAAGCAAGCCTTCCTCACTCTTAGTAAATATTTTGCTTTGTGTACCATTATCCAGACTATAGGTACTATTTGGTGACATTGAAAATATTTCTTTAAAAAAGGGTATTATGGTTTTTAAAGTACTAAAGTGATATGAGAAATAACAGATGAACACTAATCTAAAATACCCAAGCACTAAATATGTGCAGAGTAATTAAATATCTCTGACCTGGAACCAGGATGGTAATGGCTGTCTGCACCGCCTTCCGGATGATACTGTCTAAGGCAAACATCCAGTGCGGCTTGATGTTATGATTCCGAAGAACTTTATTGACCTGGAGAGAGAGTGACATTTAGCCTACTTTAATTTTTAATTGCAAATAGCCTAGCTGATCCAAGCAGTTGGATGAAGTTCCATTTACAAAAAAAAAAAAAACTAAAAAGTTTCTTCACCTTGAATTCTTTGTAATTCTTTATGTCATTGGAAAATAAAGTAAAAATTGCTACTTCAAATCAAAGTTCAGTGAGCCCCATGTAAGCAAATAAGTTATTTAAGTGAAAGGCAGTCTGGTTCAAATGAGAATGTTGCTTCTTTGGGACTCAGAATCTGCAGTTTTTAGCTTTTATGATGTCTACAGAATGGATGGAGGGAGGGGGTGAAGGAGGAAGACAGGGTCTAAGAGACTTTAAATAAAAATAAAGGCTGTTCTTACTGTTCATTATTTTCAGTTATTTATTATTATTATTATTTTTTCGTTTGCTTTGGAGACAGGGTCTTCCTCTGTCACCCAGGGTGGAGTGCAGTGGCGGGATCATGGCTCACTGCAACCTGTGCCTCTGGGGCTCAAGCAATCGTCCTGGCTTAGCCTCCCAAAGTGCTGGCACTGCAGACAGGAGCCACCGTGCCATCTTAGGCATTTTTAAGTATACGGTTCAGTGGCATTAAGTACATTCACATTATTGTACTACCATCACTGCCATCCATCCACAGAATTCTTTATCTTGCAAAACTAAAACTCTATACGCATTAAACAGTACATTCCCATTTCTCCCTCCCCACAGTCCCTGCAAACAAGCATTTTACTTTCTGTCTCTTATAAATTTCACTACTATAGGTACCTTCATATAAGTGGAATTACAGTATTTGGCCTTTTGTGAATGGTTTATTTCACTTGGCTTCATCTCTAAGCTTCATTCATGTTGTAGCATGTGTCAGAATTTCTTGCCTTTTTAAGCTTGAATAATATTCCATTGTATGTATTTGTCATGTGTATTACCTTTCTAAAAACAAGGTTTTAGCGTAAGACTAAGACAAGCTCACTTAAAGTTTGGGTTAACTCTACTACCTGTTGGCTCACACAGACCTCTAAAAAAATAGGCTGTTTCCCCAACAGGGCTCTGGTTAGATACCTCTAAGTGCCTATAGTATGATTATGGAAGTATAATTTTATTTAAATTCCAAAAATTTAATCACCATCCCTACTGCGGCTGGGGAGATGGTGACCTAGTCACAAACCCATGCTAAGAGCTGGAGCTCCAGTTGCTCATGCCTGTCCTTGGTCCATCTTCATCAAAATCCCCTAGTTTGGAAGAGAGTCAGTTTGAGGACTTCCTTGTAGTAGTTGCACAGGAAGTAAACCCTTGCTAGGTTCCCACTTGTTCTAGAAAATCCATCCAGGCTGAGTTTGTCCTGGTATCTTCATTTCTTTAAATAATTTACATGCTGGCTGGACACAGTGGCTCATGCCCTGTAATCCCAGCACTTTGGGAGTCCAAGGCGGGCGGATCACCTGAGGCCAGAGTTCAAGACCAGCCTGGCCAACATGGCAAAAACCAATCTCTACTAAAAAATACAAAACTTAGCTGGGCATGGTGGCAGGCGCCTGTAGTCCCAGCTACTCTGGAGGCTGAGGGACAAGAATTGCTTGAACCCGGGAGGCAGATGCTGCAGTGAGCTGAGATCATGCCACTGCACTCCAGCCTAGGCAACAGAGGGAGACTCCATCTCAAAAGAAAAGAATTTACATTCTTATTAGGTGGAAGAGGGATCTGTTATAACCATGACCTGCTCCTTTCAGCTCTTTATTACATAGCAAATTACATCATAGGGCCCATACTTTGGGTTCATTCTCATCCTGGACAGTGAATGAGTAAGAGCAGGTGTGTGTGTGTGTGTGTACGTGTGTGTGTGTCTGTCTGACCAAGGCCCAGGAGTACAACCCAATAGGTCTCAGTCTGAATTCTACAGCAAACTTGCTTTCCAACCTCTAGGCTAGAAGCCAAATGTGTGGGTAAGTGCAAATTAGCGAAATTATTTCACTCTATTTGCAGGCAGTTGGGTTTCCCTAGTTGCAGCATAAGCATGCTTTTAGCATTTAATATTAGTGATAAGCTTTGCCAGTTGCTTTAATTTCTTATGCCCTCAATCAAGTCAGGACTCTTGTCCCTGTCCACAATATAGCATAAAGACCAAGTGGCTTATGCCATGTCTCAGAGAATGCTAGTGGTTATTGAAGGATTCTGATTTAGCTTTAAATTGGGGATCATTTGATGTTGCATATAAAATTGTCAAGACACTTTCTACATAGAAGCAATGCACTCATTAGGGCTGAATTAATTTTTGGAATTTAAATAAAATTATACTTCCAGATACATACCACAACCACCATCAAGAACCCTCTTATTTCAGTCTCCCATATCTTGCTAAGGGTCTTCTGGGGGTTGCTTGAGGCTTTTTGGCATTGAGTTCCACAGATAAGTCTCACCCAAGAATAAGACAGAGGGTTCTGAATCCGTTACAGAAGACTAGCTTTAGTTTGTGTTGCATAGCAACTCAATTTTAGAGAGAAGACTTCTCAGCAATCTCTCATTAGATCATGTGCTTTACTTTTTAATCAGTGATGCTCTGTACTCTGAAAGTATATTTCTGGCTAGGACAGAGTAGGTATTTATGAAACAAACATGTCAAGAATGTTCTGTATGAAAACTAGAAAAAATTGGAAAAAAATTACTGGTTTTATTCAGCAGTGACCATTTCAATCTGTACTGTTAAGTTTTTCTCAATGGCCACTAGATGGCATTTCTCATATAGCATTGACTAAAGTGTGTTATGTTGCTAAAGTCGTCAAAATAAACAATGACCCAACATAATTTCATAAGAACGAAGTTCAGCCATGGGAAATATTTTGTTATTTTCCATGGTGATTCGGTTTTATGTGTTTTTAATTTGGGGAATGCAAACACACAAAACAACAAATCAGATACTTAGAAGCACACTGAGAGGCGAATATCTCATTTTTCATCCAAAAAGAATAGAGTTCAATGGAATTTTTAAAGAAAAATAACAGAACTTATGTTTTATCTTATTTTTCTAACCAATATTAGTGTGTGGGAAAACACTGGCAAAATATCATACTTACAGCATCTTGAAAACCAAAGAGCACCACCTGGACTTGGCTAATGCCATGGCTGTCAAAGTCCAGCTCCAGTTTCAGCTTTGACAATGTGGTGGCTATGATTTTTCGGTCAGTGGATCTCACAAATTCTCTGAGGCTTGCAATGAGGGTTGTGATGTGTTCCCATTTTAGTTTCGGTTCTTCAGACCCCTGAGAATAAAAATCAACAATCCTTCAGTCAACATATGCTGGATATACCTGCCATGGGACTCCTATCCCCATACCCCCTGTCTCCGCTTTTTTTTCTTTTGGTAGAGACAAGGTCTCACTATATTTCCCAGGCTGGTCTCGAACTCCTGGGCTCAAGCGAGCCTTCTACCACTACTTCCCAAAGTGCTGGGATTCCAGGTGTGAGCCACCATGCCTATCCAATTCCCACGCCCCTTTCTGAGAAGAACTGGACTTCCAAATGTCTCCAAAGGAAAGACCATATTTTGAACTATATGGCTCTTCAATCCTCCTACCAACACCAAGAAATAATCAGAGAGAAAAGGTACCTGCCCCACACGCTGGTCAGTAGCCATGATACAGTCAGATAACAAAGCTTTGCCCAAAAAGACTGAGGCCATAAGATTCTTTCAGAAATTTTAATTGGGAACTAAAAAGAGATTTGAGCAATAAGCTATAGGATCTCAACCTGAAAGTCTGCCCAGAAAGAGAAATTATAAAACAGGGTCATGAATATGTCCAACTATAAGTAAAGAAGCAGAAGCAATGGAATTGAGAAAGACAATAGGGAGCGTATTAGTTCGTTTTCACACTGCAGAAAACACACACCCAAGACTGGGCAATTTACAAAAGAAAGAGGTTTAACTGGACTTACAGTTCCACATGGCTGGGGAAGCCTCACATTCATGGCAGAAGGCAAGGAGGAGCAAGTCACATCTCACGTGGATGGCAGCATCCAAAAAGAGAGAGCTTGTGCAGGCAAACTCCCATTTTTTAAAACCATCAGATCTTGTGAGACTCATTCACTATCACAAGAACAGCGCAGGAAAGACCTGCCCCCATAATTCAATCACCTCCCACCAGGTTCCTCCCATGACACATGGGAATTGTGGGAATTACAATTCAAGATGAGATGTGGGTGGGGACACAGCCAAACCATATCAGGGAGGGAGAGGAGAAGTGGACAAAAACAGAAATGTGCACCCAGAGGGTCAACAGCAACCAAGTCAGAGAAAAGATGTGCAAACTCCGGGGACTTGAAGTTCCTTAGGCTCATATTCTGTTTTCAGTGCCTGTGAGACTCGGCTAGGCACTATGGTTGGAATTCCTTAAGAGTCTACTTCCCTTATTGCTATGCGTGTCTACCTAGAACATGTCCTTGGTACTTCACTTGTCCTTACAGTGTGTCAATTCCTTGCAACCAAGAGGGGCTGATCTCAAACTTCATTCTTGAAACTACTCCTTACCCATCAAAGAGGCAATTGCTTCTAAGAATGGACTGATGGACTATTTTATTACACTAAAATATATTACAATGTTCAAACAAATGCTCTTTCTCAAACTGAATTTTTCTTTTTGTTTTTTTAAAGAGACAAGGCTTGTCTTTGTCACCCAGGCTGTAGTGCCATGGTACAATCACAGCCCACTGCAGCCCCTAATTCCTGGCTTCTAGGTCTCTTCCCACCTCAGCCTCCTGAGTAGCTAGGCACTATAGGCACGTGCCACCACACCCAGATAATTTTTTTTTAACTTTTTGTAGAGACTGGGTTTGCTAAGTTGCCCAGGCTGGCCTCAAACTCCTGGGCTCAAGTGATCCTCCCACCTTGGCCTCCCAAAGTGCTGGGATTATAGATGTGAGCCACTTTCCCCAACCTCAAATGGAACTTTTCTCCTTTGAGCAAGTCACACTGCTTTTTTTTCTTTTCTTTTCTTTTTTTTTTTTTGACAAAGTCTTGCTTTGTCGCCTAGGTTGGAGTGCAGTGGGGCCATTTCGGCTCACTACAACCTCTGCCTCCCAACTTCAAGTGATTCTCCTGCCTCAGCTTCCCAAGTAGCTGGGATTACAGGCACCTGTCATGTCCGGCTAACTTTTGTATTTTTAGTAGAGCTGAGGTTTTACCATGTTGGCCAGGCTGGTCTTGAACTCATGACCTCAAGTGATCTGCCTGCCTCAGCCTCCTGAGTGCTGTAATCTCAAAGTGCTGGGACTATAGGCATGAGCCACCATGCTTGGCCCACACTGCTGCTTTAAGGAAGCAGAGTAGGATGTTATTTGTTCCCATTTAACTGTAAGAAACTTTAAGAAACTATTATCTCATTTTTATTTTATATTGTACATTTTCTTACTGTACCATTAAAATTAAAATTCCTCAACTGGGCTGTGAAAATTATAATTTCTAGGAGTCTATTAAAATAAAAGAGAAATGCACCATTGAGTTCTTTCTCTTAATATATTTTCATTTGGAAGCTCGGTCTCATGTTTATGTTTTCATGAGATAAGATTATATTGAAAAGCTTGAAAGCTGTCATTCAAGGAATATTTTAAAATCACACTGGGAACCATTATAAACTTTGTTGGTTTTTTTCCTTACCACAAACTAAATTGCACCCAAGGAAAAGATTCACAGGCAAAATCATAACACCACGAAAATATATTCAAGAAGAAAAATGTGAGTTATGCAGAAATTGGAAGCTTCTCTTAATAAAAAATCAGTTGCAACATGTTTGCCAATAGCAGGCTTCAAATAAACTTTTTTTTCGACGTTAACTTTGTTTTTACAACAGAAAAACATGTTGCTTCTGGTTTTTTGATGTGTGTGCCACTGTCCTACAAAGGAACATGCTCTACTCTGGGGAATGTTTTCTGTTCAGGCTATTTCATCTACTTATGTCATCGTTTATTTCTGTTCTGACTCCTGTCTCTCCATGTTAACTCATTCATGTCCCTTCAAAAACAAGCATCTTGGCCAGTATCTGGTGAGCCTGACTCAGTGTCAGCATAGGTTTGACAGTACGCATTTCCTGCACTCCTAGTACCAGGCTGTGATGGTTAATACTGAGTGTGTCTACTCGATTGGATCGAAGGATACAGAGTATTGATCCTGGGTATGTCTACGAGGGTGTTGCCAAAGGAGATTAACATTTGAGTTTGTGGGCTGGGAAAGGCAGACCCACCCTTAATCTGGCTGGTCACAATTTCATCAGCTGCCAGTGTGGCTAGAATATAAGCAGGCAGAAAAATGTGAAAGGAGAGAGTGACCTAGCTTCCCAGTCTACATCTTTCTCTCGTGCTAGATGCTTCCTGCCCTCAAATATTGGACTCAAAATTCTTCAGTTTTGGAACCAGACTGGCTCTCCTTGCTCCTCAGCCTGCAGATAGCCTATTGTGGGACCTTGTGATCATGTGAGTTAATACTTAATAAACTCCCCTTTATGTGTATATATATATATGTATTCCATTAGTTCTGTCCCTCTAGAGAACCCTAATACACAGGGTCTTCTTCAAAGGTGCTCTCCAGTCTTCATCTTTTAAATTTCCTTCCTCAAAAACCAGGAGTGGATTTCAGAAGGACGTTACAGATTACAAGGCTTTTCATGGTTTAAGGTTTGAGGACCTGTCCAATATCTAGATTTGGTTTTGTTATAAAGTGTAGGCTTAAATATAAATACATATCTAGAAATAATACAATGACAAGAATTATTTCTGATTGATTGTAGAAAAAATTAAAGATATTTACATAACTATAACTAGACTGCTTGATAATAACAATAACAGTTAACAGTTGTGGAATATTTTCTGTTATGATTTAAATTACTCACAATCTCCATTACTCCTGATAGCAACCTTATAAAGTAGACTCCTCCATTATAGATGAGGAAGTTCAGGCTCTGAAAGGTTAAATCAGTTGCCCAAACTGCCCAGCCTTTAAGTGATGGAATGAGGCCTCAAACAGAGGGAAATCCAAGCTAAGCCCAAGCGCCTAACCATTATATTCTACTGCCCCAATGACCTGTAGTAGCAGCTGTCAACCTGGGTCAGGACCTGTTCTACCACTGAATCACCATCTGATGTCACAGGAAAGGATTCTCAACATCCTCAACAGCACAGTCAGAAGGGCCCCCACCATCATGTGGCCATCACGGATTCAGCATGTGATTCTGCTCAGCAGTTTCGGGTACTCACTGGTAGCTTCATGCTGGTCCACTAAGGCCTCTGATGGTTGCTTTTAAGGTTTTCTTTCATTTCTTCTTTTACAGAGAACATTCAAATGCACTTTAAAACTAGGAGGTACCAAACAATTGAATATGACTAACCACTCCCACATTTAAGTATTTCAGCACAGTCATAGAAGTGATGACCAAGGCAGTCCTATTCCTGATGGCACTATGGTCCAGCAGGGAGACAAAGAATAGACCCCAACAAGCTGGCATTTCCTGTACTGGAAAAGCACATTCTTTGGGGTTAATTAGAGATTTAGGCAATTCCTGGATTTTATGTGTTTTTGACCTAAAACCAAGCATCTTAAAGGTCCACAGGAGAGGCCTTCACTCCGCAGTGGCTAATGGTGATTTACTTTCCTTCTTCACCTCCAATGCCTACCCCCCACGCCACTTTACATTTTTCCTAGCACTTGTCACCATCAGGCCTACCAGCAAGGCAGAGCAATGTGGTGGTTAAAGCAAAAACTTCGGAGCCAAACTGCCTGGGTCAAAATCCTAACTCCATCACTTAGGACTGCATGACTTTGGCAAACTACTCAAGTCCCCTGTGCCTGTTTCCTCATGTGTAAAACGAGGATGCTAATAGAATTACTGGTATAGTACTACTGTCATGAAAATTAAATGAGCAAATACACGTGGAATACTAAGAATAGTACCTGGCCTAAAGAAAATGTTAGCTGTTATTACTATATGTTTTATATATATGTATAGTTTTTCTTCTTCCACTAGAATATCACCTTCAAGGGGATGCAGATACTTTTGTTCGGTTTGCCAGGGTATCCCCAGCACATACTACAGTGCCTGGCCTTTGACTGATGCTCAGTAAGTATTTGTTGAATGAATGAATGAACTCCGAGTGCTGCCCAGCTGCTCTCTCCATCCAGCTTGGTTCCTCTTCTTGGGTCAACCCAGTCCTGTTCTCAGTCCTTGAATGATCACAGTGAGCCACAGGAAAGGCCAGAGAGAAAGCTGATGGCTCGAGACCGCTCCAGTCTCCACTGCCACGAAGCATGTATGACACTCAGAGGCCCGCTTCCCCTCACTCTAGAGCACTCTAGAGCCCTGACTCAGAGGCCAGCTTCCCCTCACTCTAGAGCACCTTCTTCCTGTGCCTCAGAGTAACTGCCTGAGACAGCTTTCCTTTAGGACCCAAGTCAAGGCTTTTGAGAGCGTGTAGAAGACACTCATTTCAGTTCTCCTTGTACCGAGGCCCTACTGGCACGTATATGACCTTTCAGCTCCTTTTGTGAGATCTAAAGAGATGGATGTTAGGGAATTCCAAAGGCGATAAAATGTTCAGCAAAGAAGCACAGTGAGGTTCTCAAGACAGAGACAGGCTGAGATTGTTTAGTAAGAGCCAAGAGAGAGCTTTGCTCCATTTATATCTCAATGAAAGATGAGAACAGGTAAACTGTTGTACTGAGAGACTAAAAACTTGGCTGGACTCCTCCAGCCCCAACCTTTTCTTGCAGCTATTTCCTCAGGACACACGGAGGGAAGAAGCTATGAGCAGTAGTCCACAGTGATCATGAAGGACAGGTGGAGGCCACGGTAAGGGAGGCACCCACTGAACTAAAAGATGAGTTCCCAGCACCCACTGAACTAAAAGAGGATGAGAAGTGTCATACCAGGGATGACCGTGTCTGTGGGAGGTTGTATCCACAAGAAGCTTGGGGCTGAGGAAAATCCATTTTTCTCCTGGTGAATATTTGGGAAGGGGATTCTTCCTTGTATCTGTACACAGAATTCCAGGGAACACACTTTCCCAGGTATTATGGTTCTGTGTCCTCCAAATTCATATGTTGAAGCCCTAATACTCAATGGGATATATTTGGAGACAGGGCCTCAAGGGGGATAATTAGGACTAAGTGAGTCATAAGGGTGGGGCCCTAATCCAATTGAACTGATGTTGCTGGTGTCCATGTCAGAAGAGGAAGAGACATCAGGGCTGCAAATGCACCAGAAAAGACCATTTGAGTGTATAAGCAGGTGGCCATCTGCAAGCTAAGCAGACAGGCCTCAGGAGAAACCAAACCTGCCAACCCCTTGATCCTGGATTTTCGGCCTCCAGAACTGTGAGAAAATACATTTCTGTTGTTTAAGTCACCCAGTATGTGATAGTCTGTTATGGTTGCCTGCCCTGGTTTGGATGTGATTTGTCCTGCCAAAACTCATGTTGAAATGTAATGATACTGAGAGGCGGCAGAGTCTTTAAAGAGGCATTTGGGTCATGAGGCTCATGAAAGGACTAATGCAGTTCTCATGAAACTGGGTTAGTTCTCAGGAAAGCAAGATGTCATAAAGCCAGTTGGCTCTCCTTGTCCCTCTCTTTTTTCCACTCAAGCCCCGCTGCCTTTCTACTTTCTGCCTTGAGTTGAAGCAGCACGAGGCCCTCACCAGATGCAGATGGGCCACTGGATCTTAGACTTCCTAGCCTCCAGAATCACGAGCCCAAATAAACTTCTTTCCTTTTTAAATTACTGAGTCTCAGGTATTCTATTATAGCAACAGAAAATGGAGTAAGACACAGCCCTAGCAAACTAGTATACCAAGGAATGACAGTTTCACTGACAAGCTTTTGTTTATTTCAGAGTACATTTGGCCTTCTAAACTATTATATACAGCAGATCCTCAGATAACATTGTTTGCCCAATGTTGTCTCATTATAACCTTGATGAGAAAACAAAGAATTGATTCCTGGTAGGGGCCACTGTCTGTGTGGAGTCTGCACATTTTCTCCATGTCTGTGTGGTTTTCCCTGGGTACTCTGGTGACATGGTTTGGCTGTGTCCCCATCCAAATCTCATCTTGAATTGTAGCTCCCATAATCCCCATGTGTCATGGGAGGGACCCAGTGGGAGGTAACTGTATCACGGGGGTGGGTCTTTCCTATGATGTTCCCATGATAGTGAATACGTCTCATGAGATCTGATGGTTTTATAAATGGGAGTTCCCCAGCACAAGCTCTCTTGCCTGCCACCATGTCAGATGTGACTCTGCTCCTCATTCACCTTCCACCGTGATTGTGAGGCCTCTGCAGCCATGTGGAACTGTGAGTCAATTAAACCTCTTTCCTTTATGAATTATCCAGTCTCAGGTATGTCTTTATTAGTAGCGTGAGAACAGACTAATACATATGGTTTCCTCTGCATCCCAAGGATGTGCACGTTAGGTTCATTTGTGTGTCTGCGTGGTCCATGTGAGTAAGTGTGGGTGTATGTGGATGTGCCCTACAGTGGAACAGTGTCCTGTCCAGGGCAGGTGCCCGCTTGGTACTGAGCTGCCAGAATAGGTTCTGGCCACCTATGGCCCTGAACTGGGTAGATAGTTATCTTGTTTTTATTAATCTTTCTTAAATGAATATAGAGTTCGCATTTATTTCAATGTTGAATATTAGAAGTGTTTTAGTCTTTATTTAGGAGTTTGATCATTTTTTTGTGACCAGAAATATGCCATAGGAACTTAACTCTTGTTTATATCAATTAGTCTATGGTAACACTGGTTTGGTTATATGTAATTTTGCTTAAGTTACAGTTTCCAAGGACTTACCAACTACCTTAAGCGAAGACTCACTACAATTTACTTCCCATTGCCCTTCGCCCTCCATCTGAATGTAACCTCACAAGCTCTGGGCTTCTGTTGTATTCACTGATGTTTCCCAGATGCTGACAGGAGCGACTGGCAGGTAGCCTCGTGCTTCTGTCAGAATTAGCAACTCATGTGGCTTAAAGCGTGTTTATTCATGGAATGAATAAACGACGAATGAAGAGTAAAAGAGCCTTGTAGGGGCTAGCTGGAATGTCATCAATGTGAAAAATTTGCTTCTGACTTAAAAATAGCTGATGTTCAAAAATGCAGTGAAAAAAGCGTTTCCCTGTTTTCATATTAATATATTCCCTACTATAGGATTTGCTTTCTTTTTTCCCCTGGGGTAGGTTTGTTTATCATGAGCACTACAGCTTCCTCCTGCCTTTCACATCATCTGTGACAGCTGCAGGTGGTTAGGACACAGGTAAAATATGTAACCTTTGGGAAATGAAGCGCCTGGGAAAGGATTTACCTGAGCTAAAGATTCCATTAGATTTCTCACAACTTTGTCTTGGTCTTCCGTCAGGATCCTGTGAAGGGTGGCTCGCCTCTCACTGTCCTTCCTCAGCATGAAGAATCCAGAATCTTTTTCTTCAGGGGAAGGGGGAGCACTGTGATCTTCAAAATTCTCATCTGGAATGCTGAGAAAATTTATGCGGCATACGTCACCGTTTCCTTTATAAAATGACACACTTAACAACACACTTCTCTCACCCCAAATAAAGTCAGGTCTTTACCCCAAAAAGAGTGTCCGAATTCCCTTGACATCTCTTTCTCCGCAGGATTTGGCTCTTGTTTTGAAAGAGAAGGGGTCCGCTTTCAACTCCGTGTCGGGTGAAACTGAGCCGTACTCACTGCTGCTGCTGGTGTCCTCCACCAGCACAGGTACTGGCAAAGATATACTCCTGAGGTATTCTGCTTGTGATGAGAGGAGGGAAAAAGATAATTGAGGCTTTAAAAAATGTACACATACTGAAACACCCACTGAAAGAGAGCCATATTCTTTATCAAATATCTTGTTGCAATGAGCAGCATAATTATGCTATGTAAGGGGATGGTCATGTGTTACGACTGCCCCCCTTGCTCAGCAAAACCCATACAGCAGGGCAGCCAGGAAAGGGCCTCCCAGGCCCTGGGAGGGATATCTCTGGGGTACCAAAACAGTCAAGGAAGCAACAGGTTCAGCGGGTCTGATCCCCTCATTTTTATTAATTATTTCTATTTATGGGTCTCAGTTTTCGTATTTATAAAATTCAGGGTCAGATTGATAATCTTTAAGCCTGTTCTTCAGGGGCTTAAGGGTCTACGTTAGCATCTTGGAGCTGCCTTGGTTGGGATGAGTGAGGGGGATGCTGTAAGTCTAGACCACAGGTTCCAATCCTGTTATACCTGAAACCAGAGCAAATATGATGACTATCATATATCACAGTTCTGCTTAAGGATTCATATAAAAAAGGATTCTTCACTGAAAACAAATTTTGGAAACAGATGGACTAGATGATCTCTTAGGTCTGTCCTGGTTCTCAGATACTATGATTTTCTAGTAGACATGAGCTTCTTCATTTGGATGGAGAATAAGACGGTGGAGTTGCCTATATTTCCTCAAACATTGGTTTTAAAGAAAGTAGTTTTTGCCAGAAACATCTTTATCAAACACACATCCTAATGCTACAAAAGTATTTTAATAAAGAATGAAGGTATAAAATTATAGAAAAGGCAATCCACTGTTGCCTGGAATCTCCTTCTTACTTAATTCTTCTTAGGCTGAACTGAATCAACTGCCCCGAACTCAAGGATAGCAGGGGACTCCTGACATTGGTTTCAGCTGTAGGGAGAAAGACGGAAGTATATACAGCTTTCAGGAACAGCTGACCTCATGGGAAACCACCTTACTGGTCAGTAACTGGAAAGTCTTCCCAGGATGAATTGGTTGACTTATCTGCTGTTATTTAAACATTTCTGTAGCTGAATCACTAGAAGGCAGGAAGCAAGAGGAAACCACAAAGAGTTGCTGAATTGACCAATTAAGCATCAGTATGCAAATCATATATGGCAGGGGAAATGCCTGGCATGTATTGTTTCCAAATATTCTGGAGCAGCTCATGGGCCTAGCATTTCATGGACCATATTTTAGGCAGTGCTGCTACAGCAGAAAGGAAATGGGTGACCTCTTCCACGCTGATAATAGTAAGGTTGTCTGAGAGAAGACAGGTTTGAAAGGGGGCTCAAACACCGAACTGCTTTTGAGTCATTCCTGGGGAAAGTCAAGGTCTAGAGTGTGCCTTGTTTCACTTTAGAGTCAACATCATTGCTATTTGGGGGGAACAGATTTCAGAACAGAAAAAAACAGCTACTTGGGAGAAAGAGTTTCACTGCTATGAGATGTCAAGCCCCTAAAGTTAAATGTTGCTGATGGAAGAATACAGCTGAAGAAGATCTCTTGGCTTGACTGAGTAGCCGATCTCTTTACAAGAAAGGCTACAAGCCCTTCAGTGGAACTCACTGCTGATCTTTGAGACTTGGTGAGTTTCTTCACCAGCCCATTTTCATAAGATGCATGCCACACTCAGAAATGGAGGTGTGCATCATTCATATTTCAAAGACAAAATTGTTGTTTCTTGCGCGTAAAGAGACTAAATCCTATCTAGAACAGTACAAGATGAGGGATTGCTATCATGTGTTTCTGTGTTTGTGTGTGTATGTGTGTGTGTGTGTGTGTGCCTGTGGAGTACATGTATGTGTATGTAAAGAAGAGAGGGAGTAAGGACTTGAATTATCTTGTATTTTGGCTTTTTGGTCATATCATGTGGTTTGATTATCCACTAATGAGAGGACTTGTGTCATACCTGTGAATTTTAATATTGCTGTGACTACTGACTGCCTAAAAGGAGGTCTAATGAGGTAAAACTGTATATGCTTAAGGATGGAACCCAGTGCCTGTTGCTATGGCTCATTAAGGAAATAAAGGGACTTATAGATATTCTGCATGTTCTATGTGCAGAGCCCTGATTCCCTCCTTGGCTTGATTTTATTTTTATTTTTGAGACAGAGTCACACTCTTTTGCTCATGCTGGAGTGCAGTGGCATGATCTCGGTTCACTACAACCTCCACCTCCTGGGTTCAAGTGATTTTCCTGCCTCACTTTCCCAAGTAGCTGGGATTACAGGCGTGTGCCACCACGCCTGGCTAATTTTTGTATTGTTAGTAGAGATAGGGTTTCGCCATGTTGGCCAGGCTGGTCTCAAACTCCTGACATCAAGTAATCCACCCCAGGCTGGTCTCAAACTCCTGACATCAAGTAATCCACCCCCTTCAGCCTCTCAAAGTGCTGAGATTACAGGTGTGAGCCACCGCAGCCGGCCTGCTTGATTTTAAATGAGTGAACCTGATTCTAGATTGAGTCCCCTTCTCTGTTAGGCACATGCATTCATTCATCCAACATACAGTTGTGGATCATCTACTATTTGTCAGGTAGCCAGCAAGAGTTGCTGATGGACCAGAGTGAAGGGTGTCAAAAGGAAGATCAAAAATGACCCCAAAGTGGAATTCTGGCCTAAGAAACTGAATGGATGCATATTGTACTTATATACTGAGATAAGAAATAATACAGGCCAAAAAGGAAAGTTCTTTTTAGTGGATAAGGGGTGTTATTTGACAGTGCAGTTTGAAAAATGAAGAAGGCAACTCGGGGGGACAGGCGCAGTGGCTCACGCCTGTAATCCCAGCACTCTGGGAGGCTGAGGCAGGTGGATCATCTGATGTTGGGAGTTCGAGACGCCTGGCCAACATGGTGAAACCCCGCCTCTACTAAAAATACAAAAATTAACCTGACATGGTGGTTTGCCTGTAGTGATGGCCACTCAGGAGGCTGAGGCAGGAGAATTGCTTGAATCCAGGAAGCGGAAGTTGCAGTGAGCCAAGATCATGCCACTGCACTCTAGCCTCCAGCAAGACTCCATCTTAAAAAAAAAAACAAAAAAAAAACCAATTGGATATGAGTCTGGAGCTCAGAAGACTGGGCTAGATAGAACCTCAGCAGCCTACTGGCTGGAGATGGTATTTAAAGTAAAGGATGACATAATTTGGGGAAAGATAAAAAGACAGCATAGACCCAGCCCTTAAGAATGCCAATATTTAGAGGAAAAGAAGGGGATGAACAGGCAGCCAAGGAGAATGACAAGGAGCAGCCATAAGGTTGAAAGAAAACAGAGAAAATGGGGTGTCATGGAAGCCCACACAGGAGAGGGCAAAAGTAAGAGAGAACGGTCATCCAGGCCGAGAGCCACTGAGAAGTTGAGTAGGTTGAGAAAGGCACTTGTTGGATTTGACTGAAGAGATCTCATTAGACCTTGGCCAGAGCAGGCCCAGTGATCATGTGGAAGGGGAGACGCTACATGGGTGGGAAGGAAGAGGTGGAGATCTGGCGACACTGTACTTCAACACAGGAAGCTGGGATGGGGGGCAAAAAAAAATGGTGGTGGTATCAGCCAGTGAGGCCATTTGTAGATCAGGGGAAGGATGGGTTTAGGACAGAAGACACTACAGCATGTGTATATGGAACTCATCGGGAGAGGCAGAAGCTGGAGGAGTCACAGGGGCTCCACAGGAGCCAGAATTCAACTGTGGGGGATTGGCCTTCTGCAGGACAATGAATGTTTTCTCTATTGTAAGGGGTGGAAAGAGCAAGACAGGTGGTGCTGAGACAGGTCGCTTTATACGTTTGTGGTGGAAATAGGATCAAATCCATGCCTGAGATTTCTAGCTTCTTAAGTTATGAATATTTCCAGGCAAGTGAGAATGCATAGAGCCTTTCTGTATCACTGTAAATGGGAAGAAGCTCAAGTATAAATATTTCCAGGGGAGCACGGTGACAGTTTCCAGATATCACAGAGGTTACAAGTTCCTTGAACATCAGCTCATACACGTGAGTGACTGGGACCCCAGGCTGCAAGAGAGGAGCCTGGCAGGACTTCCAGTCACAGGCAGCCTTACTGCTGATGTCTTGCCAGGTATTAAGGAGCCCTCCTCTATGGGGTTGACCGTGAAGAGTCTAAAAGAGGCTGAATGAACCTCTCTGAGGATAGAACACGTCAAAGGTGCTTCTCTAGGGAGATGATTCTCATTGCCCTATTTCAGGGGCTGATGGGAAGGGGTGTGAGCCCCATACCCCTAAGAGATAGCTTTACCAAGAGGCCAGGGGTAGGCTGGAGTCGGGAGGGGTGACTGGCCACCCCATGGACTCTAGATTGCTGGGAGCTCCCGTCTATGGAAGGGAGATAGTGCAACCTTTAAGGAATTAGATACATTCCTGCTTTGGGAAAGTGGGGATTTTCTAAATCCCTTCCATTGCTGTGAGGGTGGCCTCAAATCCTAACAGCTATTCACGATCACTAGGGATCTTTATGGTTCTCCTTCTCCTAGACAGTTTAGGAACAAAGTCTGGCCACAACACAGAGTCTCCTAACTGGCCATCCTGCCTCCAGTCTCCAACTGGCCAAACAGAATAATGGTTCTCACACTGCATTGATGACAAGAATCATCTGGGTTTACTTAAAAGTACAGAATTCCAGCTTGTACCTCCAGATTCTGAGAAGGGACAGGCATCTCAATTTTTAGCAAGCATTGCAAGAGATCCATGCAGGCAGGATCTGGGATCAACTGAGGCACAGCTATATTCCTAGTGCCTCGTGCCTATATTCTAGTGCCAAGTGCATAGCAGAGGGTTAAAAATGTTATGGAATAAATGTTATTAAATAAACCATCCTCACACAGCTATCGGAATGATCCATCAATAGCTTCACTGTCCAATATGGTCGCTACTACCCTCATATGGTTATTAAAATTAACATTTAAATAATAAAAATTCAGTGCCTCAGCCATGGTAGCCATGTGTAGTGTGTCTAATAACCACATATGACTAGTGGCTAATGTATTGGACAGGGCAGGTACAGGACATTTCTCTTACTGCAGAATCATATGTCCAGTGCTGGTCTATAATATTATTTCAGATAAAAAATTTCCCTGGCTCCCCAACCCTCCTTGCTGATTCCTTAGCATTTCATAAGGAGCCCTTTGGGATCTGAGCCTGCTCCCCACTCCAGCATCATCCCTCTCCTTTGACTTTAAGCACCAGTGTTGCTGAGTCAGCAAGGCTTCCTGAACACACAGTAAAGTTTCACATATCCTGGCATTAACTCATGTGAGGAGTGGCCTCACCTGGATCTCCACTCCCCATCCACCTGTTAAGTTCACACTTGTTCTTACTCATCAGGTGCACCTCACTGGAAAGTCTGCCTTGAAACGGCATTCTCAGACTGACTTCAATCACTGTCTCTCCCTTTTGACTCCTCTGCACAGACTAAACTACACTATGGTGGAGATGACTTTTCCCAGTGTTTTTCTCCTATAAGGTCAACAGCTCTTTAAAATCAGGAATTCTGTCTTTATCATCCTTATACATTCAGGGCCTAGCACATTTTCTGTGCACACCATCACTGTACAATTAACATTTAAGTTAACGTGAATTACTTAAATCTCTGGGTCTGTGTGTGGCCATGGGAGAGCAGTCAGGATGAGACAAGTCATGTCTCTCTCTAAAGGGGAAGGGGGTCTCATCGTCACCACCCTCTTACTCCCCTCTTGAGGGGAAGCCAAGTGCAGTTATGGGAGGTAGAGAACCTTGAAAGGTGGGCCTGTGCTCTGGACAGAAACACATATATGGCCTAGAGGAAGTACCTGGGGAAGGAAGAGGCCTGTATCTTGCACTCATTTAGGAGAGTAAGAGTAGCGAATAGGTCATTGTTTCAATTAACATGAGGCATGCCATTTTCTATAATACCTGGGAACAATCAAATGGGATTTTAAGCAAGGCATGGTGGCTCATGTAATCCCAGCACCATGGGAGGCCGAGGTGGGTAGATCACTTGAGGCCAGGAGTTCAAGACCAGCCTGGCCAACAGGGCAAAACCCCGTCTTTACTAAACATACAAAAATTAGCTGGGTGTGGTGGTGGGCGCCTACAGTCCCAGCTACTCAGGAGGGTGAGGTGGGAGGATCGCTTGAGCCTGGGAGGCAGAGGGTTGCAGTGAGCTGAGATTGTGCCACTGCACTCCAGCCTGGGACTCCATCTCAAAAAAAAAATTGAGGGAGGGATTTTAGCTCCTAATTTGGTTAGCACATCTGTCCTGCTCTCCTAGGGAGGACAGAGAGGAGGCACACCATCCATGTAATGATATTGTTTTAGCTGAGAGTCTGAACAGTTTAATTATGCAGGGAATTGGGGACTGCCCCTTTTTCTAGGCCCAAGTTCACGTGTGAGCATGAGGGGCGAAAGGGCAATAGGAACCTGACTGACTAGAGTTCAGCAGGTTTACACCTTCCATCTCATGCTCACTCTAAGGTACATAGTCACTGAGAAGACATGGGCAGAACTGTCCACTTAAATGATCCCTCTCTCTCTCTCTCTCTCTCTCTCTCTTTCTCTCTCGCGCACGCGCGCGCGCACATGCACGCTCTTGCCAAGTGTGTATAGTTGAGTTCACAGAAGCTAAATGCATGTGTGTGATGGGAACCTATTTCCTGCGAACAAAAACCAAGCCATGTGGAAGGGATAAAACAATCATGGACTAAACTTCCGGGCACAGCTCCAAGGCTCTTTTAGGATAGTATTTTATTTTATTCTCAGAACCAAATCTGTGAAGTAGGTAATGTTACCAGCAAAGAATGACAGAAGAAATGTGCATGTCCCATATTTAGAAAGTGGGTCAGTGGGATCAGAACCCACTTCTGTGTAATTCTGAAGTCAGTGTCCATTTTAGGATACCAGAAGCAGGCTGGTCAGAAGGTTGCCAAGTGCTGCATGGCTGACTTTGTGACAATGCAAGGCTGCCTTCCGGAGCCCAGGCTGTCTGTGGAGAAAAGAGGTACAAGGATGTGCCTTTCCTCTTCTGAGTTTCCCCAGATTCTCAGAATGGAAGACACGGAAGAAGAAAAAGTAGAGAGGCTGTACCCAGGAAACCCCAATTAACAGGCCTCTACTCTGGACTGATTGGCTTTGGGGCATCTGAGCAACCTGCAAAAACCTGCCCCTGCCCCTGGCCTGCAGAACCTATGCACAATGAACATTAAGCCCCCTGAACTCTTTGATCAACCACTCATCCAACTTCGGAAAATCCAACACCATGCTGTTCGTTTTTGTTTTGTTTTGTTTTGTTTTTTTGAGACAGGGTCTCGCTCTGTCACCCAGGCTGGAGTGCAATGGTATAATCACAGCTCACTGCAACCTCCACTGCACCAGGCTCAAGCGATCTTCCCACCTCAGCCTCCTGAGTAGCTGGGACCATAGGCATGCACCACCACACCCAGCTATTTTTTTGTATTTTTAGTAGAGATGGGGTCTCACCATATTGCCCAGGCTGGTATGGAATTCCTGAGCTCAAGCAATCCACCCACCTCAGCCTCCCAAAGTGATGAGATTATAGGAGTGAACCACCACACCCAGCCCCATGTTCTTTACTATTCTTGGAAATGCTTTAATGGATCTTCCTAGGGAAAATCTACCTTCTCTACCTTCCTAGTTATGATCCACAAACGCCAACGTTAGAAAACAAAGGCACAATAACTCCTGACCACTAAAAATACAATGTATCACCCCAAAGATGATAGAGGAAGGTATCTGGCATTGATATTTTCCACAAAAAACACATTGGGTAGTCAACTGGCTCCTAGATAAGGAAGCATTTACTTCATTCAAATTGAAGATGTCAAAAACACAGTTACTATCTTGCTTTTAGGGAGAAAACATTTAAGCCACCCCCACTCATGAAAGAGAAAGATGAGGGGTTTCCAAAGGAACAACCCAAGTAGGCTTGCAGCTGCACACATCCTTACAGTACTCCCCCAACCCCCACCAATGTAAGCCGGGAGCAGAGGATGAGGCTACTTGATGGGAATTCTGGAGTTTATCACACGAGATACTAGGTCTCAGCTCAATGGGCAAAGTAAAAACAAACTCACCATTTGATCCAGCTGAAAGAGCTGTGGAAAGAAAAGCAAACAGCCATGAATAAGCACGTGCTGGGTTTGTTGTTAAACTGAGAAATCAACAAAAAGTGAATGCCTGAAATGGGATCAATGTCCTTTCCAAACATTCAGTCTGCCCATTCTCATCCAATATAAACACCAAAAAAATGCCAAGAACAATTAGAACCTTTGCTTGTTTTTTTTTTCTGAGTTATAGACAATTATTGCAAAAATACAATGTACTTATATTTTTACACTGCTGTTTTATTTATAGCTGGCAATCTTTGTTCTCTTTCTTTTTCCTTCTTTCCTTTTTTTGGGGGTGTAATCATTCAGAAGTATATGCCCTAAGAGACAATAGGTATTTTCTACTGCCTAAAATTAAAAGAACCTATTACCTACAGAGCTTGGAAATTCAACAGCTCTATAATGGCTCTGTAGGCCCATTTGCGGTAATCTGGGGTTTCAGCTCCAAAAGGCTAAATTTAACCCCTCTTACACTTGAACCTTAGTATCCACAATGCTAGAGTGACATAGATGCTGACATACTACCTACTAACTATGTCATTGAAGACTACTATGTATGAGGTCCCAGCATTCGTGAAATTGATGGAACACAGCTCCCTGATGCTGCAACCAAATGCCTGAGGACACTGTGCTAATATTTACACCAATTTCCAGTGATATCTGTAAACAGGTTAGTTTACTTCCGGAAAATTCTTCCATCTTAAAAGCTTATGATTTAGGGACTCAGACTATATCCTCTTCAATGCAATCACATACCTGAAAGCTTAGGTTGTGTCTTTTTCTTTTTGCTTGAAACTTTTAAAAACTCATCAACAAGCAAGTCGTTAGCACAGGCTCTCTTGTCAGGGTCTGGTTCAAAACATTTCAGGATGAATGCCTTGGCCTCTGCAGACATGGATTCTGGGATCTCAGGGTGGACTTTAAACATTCCCACCTAAGACATAAATATAAAAAGTGCAATGTGCCTTCTGAGTGAACACCTCAGCACCTGAACCCCAGCTTCCATAACTTGGTGCCCCAATGCAACAAGATCTTTTATTATACAACACAAACTCATGGTTTTTCTCGAAGGGAGATGAGATGCGTTTGCTGTAGGTTATAGAAGATTGACAGAGTGCCTTGGTAACTTTACCAAGGCAGAATAATTAGTTGAAGACAGTAGACAGCACTACAGAGTAATAATTTAGTCTTTCAAAGCTTTAGAACATATTGGTACACTGGCACACAAAAAGAATCTTTATTTTTATTTATTTATTTATTTTTGAGACAGGGTCTCACTCTGTCGCCCAGGCTGGAATGCAGAGTGGTGCCATCTCAGCTCACTGCAGTCTCGACCTCCCAGGCTCAAGCGATTCTTTCATCTCAGCCTCCTGAGTAGCTCAGACTACAGGTGCATGCTACCACGTCTGGCTAATTTTTTATATTTTTTGCAGAGACAGGGTTTCACCATGTTGCACAGGCTGGTCCAAACTCCTAGGCTCAAGCAATCCACCCACCTCGGCCTCCCAGAGCGCTGGGATTACATCCATGAGCCACCATGCTCAGCCACTGAGCTGAGACCACTGAGTTGCTCACAATAGCTAAGTGCTGGGCATTGTGCTGGGGTTTCTCCACTTATGAATCTCATCAAATCCTTCTAACAACCCAGTGGATTAAATATTTTCCTTGTTACACCAATGAGGAAAATAAGGCTTAGAAAGGATGAGGTAACATGGTTAAGAAAAGAGGGATCTGGGATCTGAACCTGAACTGTTTGGATTAAAGCCTATGTTCTTTTCCCTATTACATGATTTGTGAATATTTTCCCTGTCTCAAATCACCTATATTAAAAGAGATATTTAAAAGCACTTTAAAATTAAACAAACCTATTTTTATAACAATTAGAATTTACTTCTTATTGCTGCTATTCTAAAAAAAATTAATGGTATTTTCATTTTTTAGTACAGAGCAAATTTTCAAAGGAAATCCTTTTGTTCTTATATAGCTTATATAAATTCATTGTAATATAAACAATATATAATTATTTGTAAGAATTATATAGCCTATACTATGTGTCAGACACAGTTCTAAGTGCTTGGTACATTTTACCTCATACACTCCTCAAAAAGCTCTTATTATATAGGTACTTTTTTTTTTTTTAAGATGCAGTCTCATTTTGTTGCCCAGGTTGGAGTGCAGTGGTGTGATCTTGACTCACTGCAACCTCCCCCTCCTGGGCTCAAGTGATTCTTCTGCCTCAGCCTCCCGAGCAGCTGGGATTACAGATGCCTGCCACCGTGACCCTCTATTTTATTTTTTCTTTTTTAGTAGAGAGGAGGTTTCACCGTGTTGGCCAGGCTGGTCTTGAACTCCCGACTCAGGTGATCTGCCTGCCTCGGCCTCCCAAAGTGCTGGGATTACAGGTGTGAGCCACCATGCTTGGCCAACAGGTACTATTTTTATCCTTATTTTATAGATGAGGAAACTGAGGCACAAGCAGTTTAAATAATTTGCTCAGTCTCAAATATCTTGACCATGCTGGAGCCTGGATTCAAACACTGGAAACTGGTGCCACAGTCTATGTCACGCCATCTCTCTAAGATAGCATCACTTCCTGTGCACAGCTTAGACTGGCCTAATGTGACAAAAAACACATGGTATAATAATCACTGCATTCGTGAATTATAAAGCAGCATTTCAGATAAGTCCTAGACACTGGAGGAAACCTGAAAGACTGGCCAAGAAGAGAAAGACATCCACTCATGGCAAGAAAGGCACCTCTCTTGGCACCTGTCATTGCTCTTTGAGGTTTGGTCACACTACTCATTGTTATACCAGTAGTATCCTATCAGATTGTCTTCAAGCATAAAGCCAAGCTTTGCACAAAAGCGGAAGGTCTGTAAAAACACATGGCCCCTCATAAGAGGCTACGCACAGATGGAATAAGGGCTAGAAACGTGGTCTGCAGCAGGGAGAGGAATAACAATTACCATCAAAAGTCCTTTCAGGCCAAATGCGTGGCTCACGCCTGTAATCCTGGCACTTTGGTAGGCCAAGGCAGGCGGAGGGCCTGAGTTCAGGAGTTTGAGACCAGCCTGGGCAACATGGTGAAACCCCGTCTGTACTAAAATACAAAAAATTAGCTGGGTGTGGTGGTGTGCGTCTGTAATCCCAGCTACTCAGGAGGCTGAGGCATGAGAATTGCTTGAACTCAGGAGGCGGAGGTTGCAGTGAGCTGAGATCATGCCACTGCACTCCAGCCTGGGTGACAGATCGAGACTCTTGTCTCCACCATAAAAAAAAAAAAAAAAACAAAAAAAAAAAGTCCTCTGCCTTGGATACCACAGGAGAGCACAATAAATAAATAAATAAATAAATAAATAAATAAATTTTTTTTTTAAGTTCTCTGCCTTAGAAAGTAGCAGACGTGTGAGTTTTACTACTTGGGAAGCATGTTTCCATTTCAAACTCCCTGTTGACCTGGCAGTCTGGCAGGGGAGGACTGCAGGGATTCAAGACGCAGGTCATAGCCATGCTCAGTCCCCAGATTCCAAAATGCTGGCACTTGTGCTCTCATAAGCCTACTTCTATTATCAGGTACCTCCTACTGCAAAAGGTGGGGCTTCTTCCTCCTCCCATAGGAGTTACTGATGGCCAAATTAACAAGCTAGAGGAGTAAGTATATGAGAATAAGATTGATTTACTTAAAATGGTAATTATGCTCTTTTTTAAAAAATGAAGCCTTCAAACTATTATGGTAGAGAAGTAAAGGAAATTATTAATTTTGATTTAATTCCTAAACAGATTAAAAAATGTTCTTATATCTTCCTCCATGGAAAATTTTCAGACTGTTTCCCAAAGGGCTTAAATCATCTTCAGTATAGTCATGTGTTATTTATACTGTGTTGTTAAAAGGTGGTCAGGCCGGGCGCAGTGGCTCAAGCCTGTAATCCCAGCACTTTGGGAGGCCGAGATGGGCGGATCACGAGATCAGGAGATCGAGACCATCCTGGCTAACACGGTGAAACCCCGTCTCTACTAAAAAAAATACAAAAAACTAGCCGGGCGAGGTGGTGGGCGCCTGTAGTCCCAGCTACTCGGGAGGCTGAGGCAGGAGAATGGCGTGAACCTGGGAGGCGGAGCTTGCAGTGAGCTGAGATCCGGCCACTGCACTCCAGCCTGGGTGACAGAGCGAGACTCCGTCTCAAAAAAAAAAAAAAGGTGGTCAATGGAAGTTACATTGAATCTCACTTTATAGCTGAGAAAACTAAGGCACAGAGAGATCCACTGTGTGAGGCACCAGCGCTGGCTCTAACTGAGAGAGACTCTTCTTGACCTTTAATGTGTTCTCAGTTCGTGTTTACTTAGCTCCCTTTATCTAAAAAAATATGACACACACACACACAGAACATCCAATAGCTATAAAAAGCTTTATCCATTTGTTTTTAAGAGAAATGAAGTGTGACCTTGAACATAGCTGCTTGTGGTTCTCCCAGTTCATAAAATGGGGGTTTTCCTGTGGCCATTTCGATGATTGTACAGCCCAGAGACCAGATGTCTGCTGCTTTTCCATAGCCTCTTGGTCCTTTATCTATTATTTCTGGTGCCATATACTGGAGGGTACCTGGAAGCAATTCAAACACATTTCCATTTTAAAAAGATAAAACAGAAGGATATCTAATGACAGTTTCAATTTTTCTATAGGAATTAGATAACTGTAAAAACATGATTCAAGTCCTAATATATTTTGTGAGTTCCAGTTTACTCTGCTATTAATAAAAGTGGAAATAGCAGTTTTTATAATGGATTTCATCAGTGACATAAAACTACTTTGCCAATATTGTCTGGTTCTGAATAGGTACGCTCTCATTCCCTAGACAGTGGAGTATAAGTGAGGCATCATTTCACTGGGCCTCTTACAAACTTCTAACAATTAGTCTTTTGAGAACAATAACATCAGCACACATTTCTTCAAATGCATGAAGGCTGTTATTATGTATACTTCTAATCTTTTCCAGAAAAGAATATAGTTCATTCATCCATTTCCTTAGCTCTATCTCTATTTCTCAGTTCCCAAATTGAATGCTTTAGCTCTTCTGTTTTCATTCTTATTTCTTAATCATGACAGCATGAAGATTCTGAAAGCCATTGTGAAAATTAATGCAAATACATTTCTGGTGTGCCCTATTCTGTAATCCAAATATACATGACTCCTGCTGCTGTCTGTGGTCCATGGACTAACAGGTTTAAGAGATCAAAGACAGGCCATGAGCCATCCATACAGACACATCATCAGATACAGTGACTAAGAATAAAATGAAGGCTGGGCGCGGTGGCTCACAAAGTGCTGTAATCCCAGCACTTTGGGAGGCCGAGCCGGGCGGATCACGAGATCAGGAGTTTGAGACCAGCCTGGCCAACATGGTGAAACCCTGTCTCTACTAAAAATACAAAAATTAGCTAGGCATGGTGGTGGGCGCCTGTAATTCCAGCTACTCAGGAGGCTGAGGCAGGAGAATCACTTGAACCTGGGAGGCAGAGGTTGCAGTGAGCTGAGATCATGCTACTGCACTCCAGCCTGGGCAACAGAGTGAGACTCTGTCTCAGAAAAAAAAAAAAAAAAAAAAAAGAATAAAATGAAAAGGGAAGAGATTTAAGGTTGCATGGAATCAGACTGGTGGAGAGTGTGGCATAATGGAAAGAATTAAGTGGAGAGGGCCACGAGCCCTTAGTCTGCTTCTGGCCAAGTATATCCCAGGTAAACACACAACTACAATTACCTCATTAACCCAAATGAGAGGCTGGATTTGAACTTCGAATACCCCATAAAGTGGTTTCCCAAAGTCTAGCAATGAGTCAGAAGCATGAATAAAAACACATCACCACATACCCTGCTTCTGATATACAAATAATATAGTCAGCAAACAAGAACTCATCCAAGATGCCATGTTGAATTACTTCAAATCATGAGGTGTTTGCCAAAAGAACTGCTTCAGTATTTTCTGATTCATAACCAAAGTGACAGACATTTTGATAAATACAGATGACACCTTTTAGGAATGCCTTGTGCATCGTTTATAGGTGAAAACAATTATGTAAAATTCCTGCAAACTGTTCCTCCGAAAACCACTATCATAGGCGAGAAATGGACTGTTGTTTACAAAAATAAAAGTGTATCATTTTCGTTACGTATTGCCATCTTTCTAGGCTTATCCCACAGACCTTATCACTGCATAGCGGTAGTTCACGTTAACATACAACTGCACATGTCTGCTCTCAGAAAGCCTTTCACCTGGCCAAGGACAAGGCAACCATGCTCCCCAAACACTCGCCCACCCTTACTACAAAATTGGTATGATTTCTCTTCATTTGTAGCTTTTCCCCAAGTGATAAATTTATGATTTAAATAAGCTCAAATAGTCTTTTAGAAAATGCGTTGAAGTCTACCACCCCCTTTTGTTGTATCGGGGCCTAGAGTAGAATTAATGAGAGAATTTAAGTTGCATTAATAGCTAAGTAGGAATTATAGCAGACCAAAATTTGGAAATTTTTAATTTTTAAACATCGTAAATTGCACAATTCAAGTAATGTCAACAACAAATTATGCAATATTTGATTCATCAGATAACATTTCAAAGAGCTCCATCTGCCAATTGTGTTTAATTATCCCCCACTGAGCAAGTGCCAGAAAAACAGGTTGAGTCATGTGTTCTTATCTGCTCCTCTTTTTACTCCACAAACACATGACACATAGTATTTTAAACAAAGCAATTTACGAAGCTGGATAATGAAGATGAGAGCCAACCTGAACATTGGAGGAAAATCAATGAATTTGCTCTAAAACGCATACCTCATGTATCTGCATTCTAAAGTTTTTTTAAAAAATTGCTTTGAATTAGCTATTGTAGAATTTCTTTGCTGCTGCAACTACCCAGGGAGGTGGCACAGCTTAGTGGTTAATTAAACTCTAATGTCACATTTCATTCATTCATTCATTCATTCATTCATTCAACAGATCTACATTGAGGGCCTACGATGGGCCAGGCACTGTTCTAGGCACTTAGAATACAGCAGTGGAGAAGACAGACAGAAATACCTGGACTTATGTTTTTGCAGTAGAAGCCAGATGATAAACTATCAGCACAGTAAGTAAATTACACAGCATGTTAGAAAGTGATATATTATGACCAAAAAAATATAGACCTGAGTGAAGAGGATCAGCAGGAAGGCCGCCATGGTAAATAGGGTGTTCATGGTTGGTCTCACTGCAGAGGGGACATCTGCATTGAGACTGGAAGAAGGTAAGAAAGTTACCCGTGCAGACAGCTGGGGTAAGTGTGGTAGCGGCAGGAGGAAAAGCCCGTGCAAAGGCTCTGTGGCAGGGCCCTGCCTGCTGTCATGGAGGAAATGCAGGAAGGTCCACGTTTCTGGCACAGAGTAAACAACAAAAGAAGAGTAGGAAATGAGGTCTGAAAGGGAACAGACTCCGAATCAGGTCAGAGCCTTGTCCCCAACTATAAGGGTTTTGATATTTGTTTACTCTGGAAAAAAAAAAAAAAAAAAAGAAAGCCACTGAGGGCTCTGAACAATAGGACCCCGTTTGTTTCAGAGGGATCACTTTTGCTGCAGTGCTGAGAGTAGACAGTAGGGGGCAAAAGTGAAGCAGGAGCACAGCTGGGGAAGCCACGGAAAATGCAGGTGAGCGATGAGAGTGGCAGCGGCAGAGGCGTGAGAACCGGTCCAATGTTGGTCATGTTTTGAAGACAGAGCCAATAGGCTTCCTGGATGGACTGGGATGGAGTGTGAGAAAAGAGAAGCGCCCTGGATAACACTATGTCGGGAGTGGCTGCCAACTGAGACAGAAGAGTGTGCCGGGGACAGGTTTGGGAGAAGATAATTAATTCCTTTTGGCCTGTTAAGTCTCGCTTGAGTCTCAGCTCTATTACTAACTAGCTTTGTGACCTTGGGCAAGTTATTCAACCTCTTTGAACCTTCATTTTCTCACCACAAACTAGGATAATGATACCTAATGATTAAGGCTGATGTATGAATTTCAATAAAATGTATGTAAAGCACTTAGTGCAGAGCTAGGTATACAGTAAGCACTCCATAAATGGTGATTACTGCTGCATTTTCCCTCATCAAAATCACCAAGAGGTTATACAGACCAATTTATTGACTGAGTACCTGGGACTAAGCTCCTGGGACTTGATGACCACCAAGTTCATGTTTGAAGCCTACGATGTACAGGGCCCTCGGGACCAGTGCTGGGGACAGATCTATGCATGTTAGTGATGCACGTCACTCTTACGTGACACCAGTGGAAGAGGTCCACGCAAAGGGTTCTGTGAAGATTGCTTTCCTACAATTCCTTTGGAGATTTTACAAAAAAGATCTTCCCCAGATTAGTAGCACAAGATATTGCGTTAACATCCTGTCCCACAAAGCGTGTAAAAGGAGGGATTTTCCTCTCAGAAGTTACTGAGTCTTGACAGCACTGAAACTGCCACTTGCCAAGTTAAGAGTATGAGGAAAGAAATGTAAAGACATTTGAAGTTATTAATAGGTCAGCACTTAGTTTTTTCAAAAAAATATATTCAAAATGTGTTAATTCTGTACCCTAAAATATCCATCGCCTTGAGGCGGGACCTGGGTCAGGGGTATTGCTGACTGAATGCTCTGGGGAAAAAACTTGACACAGACTGTCTCTCTCTCCTCCTACAGGAAGGCAGAGAGAAAGATGGACTAGAGCCAGAAGGCAAAAGCAAAGAGCAAACAGTAGATACAAAATCTGAGTTCTGGCTAGGCGTGGGGGCTCACACATGTAATCCCAGCACTTCGGGAGTCCCAGGCAGGTGGATCACTTGAGGTCAGGAGTTTGAGACCAGCCTGGGCAACATGGTGAAACCTTGTCTCTACCAAAAAAAACCACAAAAGATTAGCCAGGCATGGAGGTGCGTGCCTATGGTCCCAGCTACTAGGGAGGCTGAGGTAGGAGAATCACTTAAATCCAGGGTGGGAGAGGTCACAGTGAGCAGAGATTACACTACCATACCTCAGCCTGGGTTACAGAGCGAGACCCCATCTCAAAAGAAAAAACAAGAACAAAAAAACTGGGTTTTGCCAGGCATGACATCCTAGATACCTAGGAGCCTGCAGTGGGTGGACTGCTTAAACCCAGGAGTTCAAGACCAGCCTGGGCAACATAGCAAGACCCAGTCTCAAAAAAACAAAAACAAAAACAAAAACAAAAAACCAATCTGAGTTCTATCCGGTAAACACTGCTGTGACTTCTGACTGCAATGTCACTTCTCTCCCAGGAAATTTTCTCGTCTGCAAAATGGAGGTACTCCCACCTACCTCACAGAATTGAAATGGGGCCATGTTGCTTCATATTAGACCAAAGATTATTCATGATCTTTTTCTCTTCCCTTCCCCTCCTCTTTTTTTTTTTTGTGGGGGGGGCGGGGGCTAAATTTCTCTCTATAAGAAGAAGACTTAACACTTCATGAGAATCAGCATGATGGAGTGATAAGAACTAAGAGTGGAGATCAGGTTTGAAATCTTACACACCCTCCCTAGAACTGTTGGGCAGTCATGAATCTCTTGAGTCTGAGCTTCCTCTTGGCTACTGTTACCTTTTTGGAAATCACTTGGTCTCCACCCTCCCAGTACTTTGCACCAGAGGCAGCTCAGTGGCTGCACTGCCTAACTTCTCAGGAAAGCTCTCTCCCTCCCTTCTTCTGAGTCGGTGAGTCATTTCCTCTTTCTGAATTGAAATCCTAGGTTATTTATATTGTGGAGTAGGGGAGTCAACCACAGAGAGTAAACAGTAAAAGAGAGAATTTATCGTCCAAATGGGAAGTGATTAGGGTATGAGTAAGAATCACAGAGAGGTTGGGCCAAGGAAATGTTTAATAAAAAAAAAAAAAAATCTTGCTAGAGTTATTGTAGGCCAACCAGGAAAGAAGAATTACATGAAAAGAAAAACAAATAACAAGTTGAAAATTAAAAAAAAAAAAAAAATCTTCAGTGGCAGTAAGCAGGAGACTAACTAAGCAAGTCATATGCATACAGGAAGAGAAAAGGGCCAAATCAAATTCTGTAACACATAACAACATTGGCCAGGCGTGGTGGCTCACACCTGTAATCCCAACACTTTTGGAGGCCACAGGTGTGTTACTTGAGCCCAGGAGTTTGAGACCAGCCTGGGCAACATGGTGAAACCTTGTCTCCATCAAAAATACAAAAAAATTAGCTGGGCATGGTGGCGCAGGCCTGTAGTCCCAGCTACTCAGGAGGCTGAGGTGGGAGGATTGCTTGAGCCTGGGAGTTTAAGGCTACAGTGATAGGTGATAACACTACTGCATTCCAGCCTAGGTGACAGGGCAAGACCCTGTCTCAAAAAAAAAAAAAGAAAAGAAAGAAAGAAAAGAGAAAAGATATCAACATTACTGTGTGTGAGAACACCAACTGAATTTCTCTCTCACATTATGCTCAAACTCAGCAATTATTTCTTTAATTACATAAGATCTGTATCATCATTGCAAAAACATACCAGTAAAAGTTTCAGTACAGGGGTTTATGCCAGCAAGCCTCTTTGATGTCCCGAAGTCAGAGATCTTGAGAACACCACTGTAGGTATTAATCAATACATTGTCACCCTAGAGAACAGAGGACTTTAATCACAAATGTTATCTTTCTTCAGATACTGTCTATTGTTGACTTGGTAAGTCCAATTAAAAAAAAAAAAAAAAAGGTGTCCTTACAGCAACCAACAACATAATTCTGTATTCTTCATTAATAGTTTATCTCAATAGTGAATTCTTGACACTGTTTTTTGTTTACATATTATCAGTTTGAGACCAACCGCCTTTGCAAAAATTGTAACAGTGAGAAAATTATGACAGTAAAAGAGAACTGATCTAACCACCACCATCTTGCCTTAAATTTCCAAACTGCCCTTGGTCATTCCAGGGTGTAGACCAAGCTCACTTGGAGAAATTTAATTTATAATTTATAGTTTAGATGATAATAGCCCTTCCCCAAAACTAAACCATCTTTGTAAAACTAATGAAAGGCCACCAGGTTAAGAGGATGAGAGGGGCCTAAAGTCCACTAAGATGTAGGCATAGCCAAATGATTATCAGCGCACTATTCTGGGGGGTCACAAGATTTGCAACTCCTCCAATTGTTCCTATAATTGACATCACTATTATAGAACCAAAGACTGGCCTTTTGAGATGTCTTTACAGGCTTCTCCATTTCTGACTATCAGATGGCATCACCCAGACCTGTGACTCTGGACTCGGCCAGTCCTGTAGCCCCCACCCAGAACTGGACTCAACACACAAGAACTATTTTCCACACCTCTATAATTGCATCCCCAACCACCCAGACCCTAGCCCCCTGCTCACCAAACTATCTCTGGAAAACCTTAGCCTCTAAATTTTTGGAGCGGCTGATTTGAATAATTATAAAATCCAATATCTTGTTTGGCCATCTCTATGTGTATTAAACTCTCAGTTGCAATTCTTACATCTTGAGAAATCAGCTCTATCTGGTCAGTGGGCAACAGGAACTCATTGGGCGGTTGTAAGTTCTTCATAATCTGCTACTCAGATCACAAGATCAAATATGATTCCTAACTGGTTAGAGCTTGTTGCTATTTACAGAGATATAATGATGTATGTATAATTAAATTATGATTTTCATAACTTTCCAGTTACTTTATTTTCTTTTCTATGTTTCTTTACTTCTTTTCCTGGAATATGTAGAGACATGATAGATAAATGGGCATTTTGGTTGATTTTAGGGTAGTAATATTAACTTATTTTCAATAGTCCAGACTTTGTAAAAAATGTATTAGTTCTGAATTTTCTTTTTAAAAAGAGAACGTAAAGTTATTATTTTAGCTTATTTTAGAGAATCTATACCTTATAATTATAGTTCAATCAATGAATATGTGATACTTGTGAGAAAAGGGAATTTTTTTTTCTTCTAACTATTCATTTATTGATTCAATAAGTATTTACTGAGTAGCTACTATGGGCAAGGATACAACGATTAACCAGCCTGTAAGTTCCTCAGGACCAGGGGCCATCTCCCATTTAACTTTAGATAGCTGCATCCCACACCACAGAGTTCCTAGGAAACATTGTGTAGTGGGAGCACAATCTTGTTGGCTGAACGCAGTTAAGCAGTTTGTTCTTTGAGCAAAAGCATTAAGACATGAACATAAAGAACTGATTCAGGGGTAAACGATTTCTTACATTTCTGCTGTTTCTAAGATTTACTTATTCACCATTCTAAATTAATACTCATAACACAATATGACTTTTGCAAGTAAAATAATAACCCAGCAAAGAAAGAACTCATGAAAATGAATGCTGGTGCACCTTACCTTTATGTCACGGTGAACTATCTGATTGTCATGGAGATATTTTAATCCTTCCAGTATTTGCTTTGTATAAAAGCCAATTGTTTGCTCATTATCTTTTAATGGACCCCATTTGGAACGAAGGAGAGCAGAAAGACTTCCTGTAAAGTAGGGATAAATAGTAAATAAATCCTCATTCAAATGAGCTCTTTAAAGTGTATTAATAATGTAACAGCACTTTAAGCTATTATTCATTGGTTCTTCACAGTGGCCCAGGAGCTGTACTAGATATTGGGCTCAAACATGAATTTGCAAATATCCCTACTCTAAAGATGATTGCTATCAAATATGTCTAAGTAAAAGGCCAATGTCTACTGCTAACTTTAATTCAAGTCATGATGATTGATCCTGAAATGGTTTCCATATTTATGTATTGTCTCTGTGAAATTACATAATTTACTTGTAAAGCTTCTGGAACTTTAAATTATTTAAGCCTTATTATTATTTAAGGAATGTGACTTTGTGGCCTGAGTCATGTAGCATTCGGTTGTAACTTCTCATTCCGCGATTATAGGCTAAATCTCTTCTGCATTTTTGTCCTGTAAATGATTGGGAAAGACTGAATAGTGCCAAAGAAAAGATCCCTTGAGACCATTACCCCTCCTTCTGGAATATTAAAATAATATGCCTTGGAATATAAAGCTGTAACCACTTAAATGTAATGACCTTGTGTAGAAGATGTTGCCACCCCGTTAGTCTTCGGCCTATATAAGTGAAACATGAACTTCCTCACTTTGGAACACTGGCCCATTCTTTTGGAGTCTGTGTTTCCTGGGTGGCTATCCTCAAGCTTTGCACCAGAATAAACTCTATACATTAGGATATTTTCTAAATCTCATCATTTATGGTTGACATCTCCTAACAAACTGGAGGTAATGTCACATGTCCAATTTTTCTCTCAGTTTAGACAGATGAAGACCTGTACTCTAGTAAATCCCATTCAAGTTTACTCCCCTTCAAGGCTCTAAAAATTCACACTTTTTAAAGAAAGAAATATCTCTTACCTCCAGGGACCTGCTCCATGAAGATTTTAATGAAACCATTCTCACTGAAAGAGCCCAGATACTGGACAATATTTTTGTGCTTCAGGTGCTTATGCAATGCTATTTCTTCATGCAGGGGCTGAGAGTATCTAAAAGACATGCAATTGTCAATGAGTTAATTATGTAGCCAGACTTTACTGTATAAATTTAAACAATACAAATGGAAAATGTCAGCCAAATATATGTCCATATGTGAAACCAAAATGACCATTTAAGGCCTTTATTTCTCCTAAGGTAAATTCTATGAGGTTGAAGGTGTGGTAGGATTTGAGGGGAAATGTGTCAGGTACTAAGCCAGTTGTATACGTTAATTCATTTCCATGAGAAGGTAGTGTTGGTATGCCCATTTTACAGATGAGGAAACTGATTCACAGAGAGGATGACTGACTTGCCCAAGATCCCAAAGCTAGTAAGTGACAGAGCTAAGATTCAAACCCAGGAGAACTGAAATCGTCCACACAGTTTACTCTCCATATTAACATATTAACATTAACATGACTTTCTATTCCACTGGCCTCATCAACACAACTTTATTATTGACTATAAAACTTTACTATCACAATTTACTAATAATCAGGAGACTCTTGCCCAGGAAGACAAAATTTGCAAATAACTTTAATGTACATTCCAGAACTTCCTGAAAGGCCCGTCAATTCTTCAACAGCAAACATAAAACCACTCATAGGTCAAATCTCTTTGAGCCCCTTGCATCAAAATCTTCACCTTACTGTGTCCACTAATTCTATTATATCATGATTTTTACCTAATCCTCATGAAGCCTCCACATTGAAAGTGTGACTTCAAAATTATGTACTTGATATATGTTGCTGATTCAAATTATGAAAGTTATTTTATATTTCTGGAGCAGAACAACACTTTTGATAATTATTGGAAGTACTGTAAAGCTTTATAGACTCTTAAGCACCCTGAATTTAATGTAGCCCTAATGAATTATTTTACTGCTTGCCAAAGAACATAATTTCAGCAAATTGAGTTTTAAAAATCAAATTGGCTTTTATTCATGATTCATGAGCCAGGCAGTATCCAATCCAAATAGGAGGTCCACTGGGCATGGCAGAACAGTGGGTTTTCTTTTGTAAGGTAGCTTGAGCAGGAACAAAAACAACACAGAGCAAAAGCCAAGTGGTTAATGTTAGGTTAGTTCAGGTTACTTCCCTTGCAGGGGTTAAAGCAGAGGGGACTTCCTTATCATGCCAGCTCAGGTTGGCTGGGTGCCTTTTGATCAGTCCCTGTGACTCTGTTTTGTTTTTGTTTTTTGAAAATTGGCCTGTTTGATAATTTGGCTATCATCTCTCTCCTGATTTTTCAGAAGGCCAGATCCTACAAGTAAACTGCTTAGTTTTGGTTTGGTGATGTGGAACCCTAGCATGGTTCCACAGGCTGGTCTGCTGGAGCCTAGTGCAGGAGCTCAGTCCAAATCTGTAGCCTCAAATTTTACTTAAGAAGCTAAATATTGTAGGGTGTCAGCAACAATAAATACAGACTCAAAGGAATTCCTCTCTCTCTCTCTCTGTCTATGTGTATGTATATATATAAAATCTACATCGAATATATATATCTCGTATAATGGAGGCTACCGGTGTGAAATACACTAATAATGCACATTAGTGCAAACCTGATGTCTTACACTTGCTTCAGTCCTACATATAGGAAATCCTTAGATCTTACACTGACAAATCCATTGGTTAATATTGAATAATGCTATTTTCAATAAGCTTTTTAGAGTAAGTGCTATAGCTAAAGCAATTAGTTTATAAAAATTTAAATTCACTTAATTTAAATTAATTTTTATTATCTGTGTAATATTTCCAGAAAGCAGCCAACAGCAATAAAAGCAACAAAATACTTGCATTTTAGATCGATTATTCTTTTTTTCTTTAGAATTGCTTTAGGAACTATGAAGGGCAGGTATTAAAATGAGCACTTTAATAGTATACCAGTTAGAGATGGCAACAACATTTTGATAATTGCTTGAGTGAGATAACACCAGAAATACCAATATACAGTGTTACCAATAAGATATTTAGGTAATGACTCTCAACTATAAGGGTATTTACAAGTTGCTTCTTCCATGAGGGTTAAAACACTTTGATGTTAGTTCATACCTTCTCTCTTTTTTTTTTTTTTTTTTTTTGGAGATGGAGTTTCGCTCTTGTCGTCCAGGCTGGGATGCAATGGCGCGATCTCAGCTCACTGCAACCTCTGCCTCCCAAGTTCAAGCGATTCTCCTGCCTCAGCCTCCCAAGTAGCTGGGATTACAGGCGGCTGCGACCACACCTGGCTAATTTTTGCATTTTTAGTTGAAATGGAGTTTCAACATGTTGGCCAGACTAGTCTTGAACTCCTGACCACAGGTGATCTGCCCACCTCAGCCTCCCAAAGGGCTGGAATTACAGGCGTGAGTCAACACACCTGGCTCACAATTGCTATTGATATGGATTAGTGGCAAATACTGTGCCTCTGTATTCTACAGAGTTAAGAGATAAAGAAAAATCTGAAACAACCAACTAACTCAGATGATGATGATGATGACGATGATGATTATTTAAGACAGGGTCTCTCTCTGTCACCCAGGCTGGAATGCAGTGGCACGATTACAGCTCACTGCACCCTCAGCCTCCCAGGCTCAAGCAATGCTCCCATTTCAGCCTCCCGAGTAGCTGTGACTACAGGCGTGCACCACCATGCCCAGCTAATATTTGTATTTTTTGTTTCACCATGTGGCCCAGGCTAATCTCAAACTCCTGAGTTCAAGTGATCTGCCAGCCTTAGCCTCCCAAAGTGCTGAGATTACAGGCATGCACCACCATACTGGGTCCTCAGTTAATTATTAATCATAAGGCTCCCACCTTCTGATTCTCTACTGAAAATCAAAACATCAATGCTTAAACTTAAGATCCTAGAGAAGCAATATCCTTACCTTATTACTTAAACTAAGGAGATAGGTCAAAATTTGCAATAATGGTCAGAATCCAACCTAGCTAAGGACAAGTACTCTTCTCCAATATAGAAAATAGTACAAACACCCAGCATTTTCACTAAGTGTAAGTGCCAAGCATTAAACAAGGATGGAATTATAATTTGTTCACATCAACAAATTAGTCTTGTCTATGAGAATAATAAGAAAATCATATTTCTTCTCAATTACCTGTAACAAGGAAAGAAGAAATGGACTAGATAATCAGAGATACTTACATATTTGGTTTTGACAAAACTATTAATCTATAGGTATCTCCAGACACTCCCTTTGAGTCAAATCCCCACTGCTAACCATCTAGACCAGTGGTTGCCAACCTTAACTGGATATTTACATTTCCTAAAGGGCTTCTAATTTCCAGGACCGCCCTAGGATTTTTGGAAGTAGAGCTTGAGCATCAGTATTTTTAAAAGCTCCCCTGTTGTCTCTCATATACAGCTGGGTGAAAAATGACATAGAAATAACCAGTCCATGGCAGGGTGCAGTGGTTCACTCCTGTAATCCCAGCACTTTGGGAGGCCAAGGTGGGCAGATCACTTGAGGTCAGGAGTTCAAGACCAGCCTGTCCACATAGTGAAACCCTGTCTCTACTAAAAATATAAAAATTAGCTGGGCGTAGTGGCAGGTGCCTGTAATCCCAGTTACTTGGGAGGCTGAGACAGAAGAATCACGTGAATCCAGGAGGCGGAGGTTGCAGTGAGCCAAGATTATACCACTGCACCCCAGCCTGGGCGACAGAACGAAACTCCATCTCAAAAATAAAATAAATAAAATAAAATAAAATAAACCAGTTCAGGATATGTAGAATATCGGAAGAGAAAGCCAACCTGAGATTAACAACTAGTTGGGGGTAGATGATGAGAACATACTAAATCTACCTCTTCTCTCTTACAACCACTTTCATTCTCTAACAAAGTGGTTTTCGAACTTGAAGGAAACAGAGGAGAAATTGTTTCCGTTGCTCTGATCCTTCTTTACAGATGGGAGTTTAGTGCACAAAAGTTGTATCATGCATTATTCACATCACACTACTTTTGTAATTATCCTTTGTAACTGTAACTGCTATCTTTTTCAACAGAACGTCCACACCCCTCCAGGTCACATGGATAGAAACAACTTTGGTTGTTGTATCTTCCCGATAATAGACTTGTCAGCAATCTCTTTATATTGTTAATAAGAAGATGCCCTGCACCAGCTGTTCAAGGTAAGGGCTTGTCATGCGCAAATCACATATACCAACTGCACTGTTACAGAACAGGAGCTGAAACACCTTGTTGGTATTGGTGTGCTTTGTGTGTGTATAGCAGCATTTGAATAAACTTAAACTATAGGATGATTTTAAAAGTGAGTTTCTTCCAAGTGTCCACCTAAATCCATCAGGAGGGGAAAAGAGAGGAGCTGTGGCTAAAGGTTAGTGAATTTGGCTGCAGCAATTTGATAGCGATGACCTCGTTAAATTTCATATTGCTTCAAATCTATACTATCTATATATATGATCCTTAAGAACCTGTAGGACTAAAAGAAAAATTTTAAGATGACAACTTTATATATATTACCTAGGTATTTAATGAGTAATTTCTACTGCTGTTTCATAAGAATCCGTAATCATGTCTCATGAATTAACTAAGAGGAAATGCTGGAACAACACCAAACAAATATGAAATTGAATGAAACTACACAAGCGGCAGGCAGCGACAGCTGTTTGCTTACCTAATATCTATTCCTCCCTCTTTCTATGATTTTGTTTGGAGAAACAAATGGCTGGCTAAAAAGCCGGAGTTCCTAGTTCCTTGTAGGTAGGGGTAGGTATTTTGGGCGAGTGCAACAGAGGGGAAAGTATACTGGGCAGTTCTGGGAAGCTTTGTTTTCCTTTTCCTTCTGGGATGACATACGGAGCCTGGAGGCAGCGTGAAAGTCACGCACTAAGGATAAAGAGCTGGGATCGGGCACAGTGCTTGCATGGGAGGGGGTGTCTTTTTCAGTTTGGGGTAGTCAGAGAAGACCTCTCTGAGGGCTTGACATTTGAATTAAAGCCTAAATGATGAAAATGAGGCAATCCTGCGAAGGTCTGGGTTGATCTTGGTATGCCCGATAGAGAGACACCAGTGTGGCTGGAGTGGAGGTGAGGCCACAGAGGAAGCAGATCGCCTGTGGCCTTGTGATTCAAAGTAAGGGATCTGGGTTTCATGCTAGTTGCAATTAGAATCCACTGAAGGGTTTTAGGCAGTAGTGACATGATGTGATTTTTAAAAATAGATGTTATTTTTTAGAGCAGTTTGTAAGTTCACAGAACAATTTGAGAGGGAGGTACAGAGATTTCCCACACACTCCTGGTTCCCAAACATGCACAGTCTCCCCCATTATCAACATTCCCCACCAGAGTAGTCCATTTGTTACAACTGATGGACCTTCACTGACACATCATTATCACTGCATGATTTGATTTTAACTTCAGAAAGACCTCTGTGACTCCTCAAAGAAGGATGGACTAGGAGTGGAGGAAAGAATGAAAGCAGAGACCAATTATGAGGTGATTGCAGAGACTAGAAGGGAGTCCGGGCGAGAGGCCTGAAGGCTTAGATTAGAGGTGCAGCTGTGGTGATCGGAAAGAATAGAGAGATTCAGAATATATTGCAGAGGCTGATACAACAAACAGTATGACCTACTGATGGAGTAGATGTGGAGTGCAAGAGAAAGAGAGGAATCCAAATGAATCCTGGAGGTTAGCCTGAGCAGCTGGATGGATGGGGAGACAGTAACTGATGACACAAGGAGTACTTTAGGGAGAGTACATTTGGGAATAAAAATCGGGTTTACGGCCGGGCGCAGCAGCTCATGCCTGTAATCCCAGCACTTTGGGAGGCTGAGGTGGGCAGATCACTTGAGGGCAGGAGTTCGAGACCAGCCTGGCCAACATAGTGAAACTCCATCTCTACTAAAAACACAAAAATTAGCTGGGCATGGTGGCGCAGGCCTGTAATCCCAGCTACTTGGGAGACTGAAGCATGAGAATTGCTTGAACTCGGGAGGTGGAGGTTGCAGTGAGCTGAGATGGGGCCACCGCACTCCAGCCTGAATGACACAGTGAGTCTCTGTCTTTAAAAAAATAAGTAAATAAAAATAAAATCCAGGTTCGCGATTGGGTAATATACTGACTACCTAGGTATATTTGATGGATTCATTTGTACTCCAAACCTAAGCAACACACAATATTCTTTTGTAACAAACCTGCACATGTACCCCGATTCTAAAATAAAAGTTAAAAAAGGAAAAAAATCCAGGTTCGGTTTTGGTCATGTTAACCTTGAGATGCCTTTGAGATCTGTAATTGAAGATGTGGGGTAGACAGGTAACATGGGGAGCTCAGGGGTGGGTCCTTCCTAAGGAAGGCTGGTCACGTGGCCTATGACCACGGCCACAGAACGTGGACTCAAGGGCAGCCAGAATCAGCCCATGATGTAGCCCAGCATTAAAGCCTGGCCAAATATGGATAATAATAACCATCTATTAAATAATCAAATTCTCTCTCTTTCAGACTTTGAATACACAACACACACAACTGTATATCATACACTACAACTGTGTTTCACTAATTATAGGAGCACTGCCTTACAGAGAGATGTAAGGGAAGCCCTAAGGCAACAGAAATCATAAGGTTGAGAGAAGACAGAATTATTAGTTGGAGAAATAAACCATAAGGCAGAGCACAAGAGCAGTGAGCAACAGATAATCCTATCACCAGAGTGCTTCAGTTTCCTGAACAACATTTTTGTTTCTAAAAAAGATTCCATCTTTCACAAGGCCTCACTACGTGAGGTTCAACTCATTTCTTCAAGTATAGGTTGGTGCAAAAATAACTGCAGTTTTTGCCATTACTTTTAATGGCAAAAATGTATATATTATATTTTTGTAGTTGTCACACAGTTCTTGGATATTGTCCCAGTTTTTTTGTCTTTTTTCTTTTTGCTTTTTTAATTTTGAAAGTTTCTACTGATATATTCCCAAACTCAGAGATTCTTTAACTGTGTCCAGTCTACTAACACGCCATCAAAGCCATTCTTCACTTCTATTACTGTTTTTGATCTCCAGCATTTTTGAAAATTATTCCTAGGATTTCCATCTCTGAGCTTACATTACCATCTGCTCCTGCACAATCTCTACATTTCCATGAGAGCCCTAAGCGTGTGAATACGATTCACAATCTGATAACTCTAATATCCCGCCATATCTGGTTCATGTTCTAACACTTGCTATGTTGCTTAAACTGTGTTTTTTGTCTTTCAGTATGCCTTATAGTTTTCTATAGAAAGGTGGACATGATGTCCCCGGTGAAAATACTGCAGTAAATAGGCCTTTAGTGGTATGGTGGGAAGCAGTCAGGCAGGAGAAGAGTTCTATAGGTCTATGATTAGGTCTCAGTCTTTTAGAGAGTCTGTGCCCCTGGGCTGTGAATTTTACAAGTGCTTCAAAGTGCTTCTTAGCTTTAGCCCCCTTAGATGAGACAGGACAGCTAGAGTTGGGCTACATTTGGTACTCCCCTTCCCCCAGTTTGGTGAGGCTCTGGTAAAATAGAGTCTCTTGTGGACAGACCTTGTTAAGAACAGAATGCTCTAGCGTATTTTAAAATGGTGACTTTTCCTTTCTTGCTGCCAGAAGCACAATGGGATTTCTCTAATTTCAGGTCTCTGTGAGGACCTGGTAAAGCTCCAAAACTCATGAAAGTGTGACCCTCACCTCCAGCCCCCAGTGACTGGGTCCCGCTGGAGTTTTTCACTCAGACTTCACAGTGGGCCTCTAGAGATTTGTTAGTTACAGTTCAGTTTTCCTACCCCCGCACTGGTTCCCACAGAGGTTTCTGATCATGGACTTCTGCTCAGTAAGTTATGAGTCTCTCACTTCGCCAGTCTCTCCAATTTCAGGGGCAGCTGCCTGCCTTGCAACTTCACTGACAAATCCAAGAAGAGCCGTTGATTTCAGTCTGTTCAGCTTTCCACTTGTTAAGATAGAATGACAATTTCCAAGCTCCTCACATGCCCGATTGGAACTTAGAACTGGTTCCAACCTAAACCATTTCTGATAGTGCTTATTCCCCATCTATTCATATAATACATCCACCTTTATCCAAGACAACCTGAGCCCAGCACACACAGGGCCATTCTCTTTTCTACTCTCTGAAAGCCCCGTTCTTCCCCACCAGTCTGGAACTTCAAACACTGAATGATGCAGCAGCTAAACCTCAGAAGGAGCTAATTGACTCAATGTCAGAGTTTCATTCATTAGAATCTCATCAATATTTTCTAAAATACTATGAACAACCCAAAGTACTATAGAACAGCTTTTAGTAGCCACAATTACTGTACCTGCTGTCTCTCTCTGGGATTTCCTTAATAGCAATTCTGACTTGGTTGCTCAAGTCCCGACCTGCGTAGACTATCCCGTAAGTGCCTTTTCCTAAAACGACTCTGTCACCATTTTCATCATATTCATAGTCATACTACAAAAGGAAAAACGGGGAGAAAAGATTGAAACGTTAGTTCATTCTACATTTCAAACATCTATTTTTTTCCAAGAGCATTATTCCTTATCTTATCAGATGGCATTAACAGGCCAAAGTTCTAAGAAGTGCTTCAAGGATGAACAAATAAATGCTCCCAACATAAAGCAGATATTGTGTTTATGTTTTCACAACTGTTACAAATACAGTGGGGATTACATAGTTAACTTCATAGAAGTGCTTCTCCAAAAGCCGTGTGGATTCTTTTACCCACTCAGTTCTGTTTTTCATTGATTCTGGAGATCAATGAAACAGTGCATAACTAGCATGAACATCTATCAATGTCTATCACATCTAATAAATCGTCCTTTTGTTATTCACTTTTGATGCTGTCAAAGCATTTCACACTGCCAGGGGAATAAAACCACTGAAAGGCTTTGGGTAAGAAGAAAATTTTGACATCTTACCAGCTGCCGATGATAAAGTCAGGATTATTTTACTTCACCCCAACCCCCACTCCCCAAGACCCAGAAACATTTTTTTAAAATGAAAAATAGAGGAAAATGTTTATCTCTGATGTAGAAAGGAAATATCTATAGCTCTAAACTGCAAACTGTCAAGTGTGTCAGCCAAATATGGAAAACTGGATCTACAGAAAGGATTCAGTAAAGACCTCCTCAGATCTGGAGGCATCACCCCAAAGCCACATCCTTTGTGTTGGACTGAACTAAAGGATTTAGGGCCATCACATGATCAAGGCATGTCCCTGTAGAAACCCAGCACAAAACTACAGGCCCCCGGGAAAGAACATTAGAACAAGCTTTTCACATAGTCTACATTTTGCTGGAGTTTAAAGCTGGCAGTCCATAGTTAGATTCAACGCACAGCAGGGTCTGAGTTGGCCATTAAAAAAATTATTTCTGGCCAGGTGCGATGGCTCATGCCTGTCATTCTAGCACTTTGGGGGGCTGAGGCAGGTGCATCACCTGAGGTCAGGAGTTTGAGACCACCCTAGACAACATGGCAAAACCCCGTCTCTACTGAAAATACAAAAATTAGCCAGGTGCGATGCTGTATGCCTGTAATCCCAACTACTCAGGAGGCTGAGGCAGGAGAATTGGTTGAACCTGGGAGATGGAGGTTGCAGTGAGCTGAGATGGCGACACTGCACTCCAGCCTGGGCAACAGAGCGAGACTCCATCTCAAAGGAAAAAAAAATGATTTCTAACATGTATAAGTCAACAAACTTAACGTTAATACTGATGAGTAATCTAAGAAGAGGGCAATGATCATGAGTTTTTATGCTCTTTAACAACATAGCCTTGAAATATATAAAGCAGAGTTGATACAATTTCAGAGAAAAATACACAAATATCAACCACAATAGATTTTAACAGAACTCTTTTAGAAAGGAATATACCTGTCACACAGATTTTAAAATAGAGAATCTAATGACACAATAAACAAGTCTGATATAACATCTACAGAGAAAGCTCTGCACCCAGATACAGATTCCTTTCATGCATATATGAAAAATATATAATTGATCACATATTAGACAACAGAGAAAAATGTCAACAAATTCCAAAGAACTGATATCATAAAGACCATGATCTCTGAGCACAGAACACTAAAAATAAGACAGCCAAAAGTATATTTTACTTTACTTTAAAATAACCAATGGGTTAAAAAGGAAATGACCATGGGAATTACACAATCATTTTTTATATGAGAAGAAAAGCATTATTTATCAAATTCCATAGATATGGAGTTAGGTAGATGAAAAATGTCATGATATTAAAAAAATCCATTGGAAAATAAAAATTTAACATGAATAAATTTAATGGTCAAGTCAAGGAAACAGAAAAAGAATAACATATTGCTACCAACACAGTAGAAGAGAGGCTCTGGATTTGGTAAGATGGTAGACCAGATACCTGAGAAGCTTCCTGCTAAAAACACATAGGTAAAATAAAACAGACATACTTTTAAATGTCTAGCTGGGCTTACTAAAGAGTAAAGGTGATTGCAGAAGCTAGAAATGAAGAGGAAAAGAATACTAGCAGGTAATCACAAGAACTCCTGAAGCCCAAAAGGTAGGGATGAAGGCAGGATTTTCAGTTTCATTAATCTAGGGCAGGAGTTCATGCTCGTTTTTTGGTAAAAGGTCAGGTAGTGAATGTTTTAGCTTTGAGAGCCATATAGTCTTTGTAGCAACTACTCAATCCTGCCATTGTGATGTGAAAGCAGCCCAGCTGATACATAAACAAATGGACATGCTTATGTTCCAATAAGGCTTTATTTACCAAGATTAACAGTGAGCTGGACTTGATCCTAGGGCTATTGTTTGCTCACCTCTCATGTGGGGCTTGGGTTTTAATGCCCAGGAGGGGATAGGAGGTATGGCCTAGTGCCTATGCCAGGCAAACAGCAGAAACACACAAAACCAGGCCCTTGATGAAAGGGTAGATTAGAAAAGTCAGCCCACTACACTGTGAAACAAAAGGAAAGCTGGTTTGTCTCAAGACTGAGCTCTGGAGGAGCAAAAATAGGTCTTCTCTAAACACGTTCAACCATAGCTGATCCTGGCTGTTTGAACTTCAAATTAACACTTATTGTAATACTCATAATTGCTCTTGAGCCTGGGATATCCCTGGAGTGCCTGGCAGAAACAAAGGAAAAACATTTTAATGGTAGACCCCTTGAAGTTTGCTATGCAGAATTCTTACTGATAATGCACCACTAAAGTTGAATTCACAATCCAAAAAATATAAATTATGTAAGGAAACAATTCAACATCAGTGAAAACATATATGACAAATCCCAATCCTCAAGACTTCATTAAGTCAGATATGATAGAATATAGTTATAAAATATGTATGTTTAACATAAAGATATAAAATATTTAAAAATGAGAAGATGAGATATTCTAAAAAAGGCCAGACTTGAAAGAGAATTGAATACAACTTCCAGAAACTCAGCCCTAAATAGGAAAAGTGAAAACAAATTCACTCAGATATGATATAGGGCAACTACAAAATACGAAAGACAAAAAGATCATAAAAGGGCACATTACCTACAAAGGGAGCTCATCAGATCACTCTGCAAACTCTTGGGTACACATGCATGACTCGAGAGGATGGGGCTGGGGTGGAGCATGTTCCTAACAGCTCCAGGTTATTTGTTTCCAACAGGTTTCCAAGCCCTTATAGAAGGAGGTCAGGTGGTGTCTTCTGGGGAAAATTATGCCTAATACAATGCTAGGGCTGGAGTGAGCACTGGCCTCCTTAGCATGAACCCTTCTCTGGCTCAGGACAGAGGCCAAACTCTGGAAGGGAGATGACTACTTACCCATTGCCAAGTATCCAGTGGCACATTAGAGAATAGCCCTGTTCTGGCTGCCTAACGTAAAGCTGAAGACTGTCTTGGTCCAGGGCAGATGATCAGGTAGGTGGTCAGAGTGAAGGAACCGGCAGCAGGGATCATTTAGCAACATGCCCTAACTCAGAGTTAAAACTGGGCTCCTGTGAGGAGGCAGGAAGCATAATCCAAACAATGCCACCTGAAGGAGCCCAAGTCTCCACACCCAATTCCTGTGGTCTAGACTTTTGCAATGCTGTGCCTGCCACGCCGGAATTCTACCAGTGGGACCCAGTCAGCAGGAGGTAGGGCAGGGACCATCACTAAAGAAGCTCAACTTTGACAATGTGCCCTCTCAAAGGATTAGAAACCTATACACTGAATCTAGTACCACCACCATTTTACACTACAATGCTTTATAATTTTAAAGGAAAAAAAAAAAACAACTTTCGATAACCCACCTCACTTGACTATCATAATATCATAGTAGGTTTCTGATTACTTTCAATTTACAAATGATCAGAATTTTTTTTTCAGTGAAAATATATCAGAGTCGTGATTTGAAACCAGCTTGTAAGATTCCAGATTTTGTATCCTTTCCACTACCTATGCGCTAGGGAAACCCTATCATAGAATAAGAGCTTACAGGGTAATGATCACTACTTGTTTCCAAACACCAGTATTATAAAGATATTACAGGATATTGTTAATATAGATTGAACATCCATTTGCTTTTTCAAGCAGACATCTGGTAGCCACTGTCCTCTTAGAATTTTGCTTTTTTCCTTCTCTTACTCCATATTTCAAATTCATTGTCAACTCTTCTCAGATTTTTCTTCTTAAAATCTCACAAATCCATTTTACTCCTTATTCTCACTGCAATTGCCTCAGAATCTCTGTAGAAGCAGCACAGAAGCACTTCTCTGCGAAACAAAGTTCAGAGGCTTTTCTCCTCCATGTGGCTCCATTCCCCAATTTATTCTGCACTAAGTTGACAGTGAACTTTCCAAAGTCCAAAGTTCCACGTGAGCTTTCCATGTCAATGCCACTGCATCTATTTTATTGGCAGCTTGTTACTTTCCGGATGAAATCCAAACCCCTTAGCACAGCATAAATGCCTGCTACGGTCTGAATGTTTGCGTACCACCGTCTCCAGCACCCTCAAAATCTGTATGTTGAAACCGATTCTCAATGTATTAAGAGTTAGGCCCTTTAGAAGGTGATTAGGTCATGAGGCTAGAGCCCACATGAGCGGGATTAGTCCCCTTATAAAAGAGGCTTGAGGGAGCCCGGTTGAGCCTTCAGCCATGTGAGCACCCACAGAAGGTACCATCTAGAGAAAGTAGGCCCTCACCAGACACTGAATCTGCTGGTGCCTTCATCTTGGATTTCTCAGCCTCTGGAACGGTGACCTATGCATTTCTGTTGGGTATAAATTACCCAGTCTAAGGCATTTTGTTATAGCAGCCTGGATGGACTAAGACAATGCCCTTCAAGATCATAGGGCTGCCTCTGTCATCCTCATCTGGACACTGAGCTCTTTGAGAATTGGGACTTCATCCATAATTACTCTAACCCAGTTTTAGCATGTCGCTTGTAGTAGATGCTTAGTAATTATTTAATTAATTAATCAAGTTATAGAAAAATGTGATGAACATTTTTTTAAAAAAGAGCTAGATCCCAAAACCAAACCTTTAGAATCATTATTGGTTTATTCTTGGGTGAAAGCATTTTTCCAATAGATACATTTACAATCTTTTTTTTTTTTCTTTTTTAAAGAGTGTTTTGCTGTCGCCTAGGCTGGAGTGCAGTGGTGCCATCATAGCTCATTGCAGCCTTGAACTCCTGGGTTCATGCAATCCTCCCACTTCTGCCTTCTCAACAGCTGGGACTTCAGGTGTACACCACTATGTTCAGCTAATTTTTTCTATTTTTTGTAGAGATATGGTCTTGCTATGTTGCCCAGGCTGGCCCTGAACTCCTGGCCTCAACTGATCCTCCTGCCTTGGCCTCCCAAGCGCTGGGAGTACAGGTGGGAGCCATCATCCTCAGCACTTTTTTTTTCTTTTAAAGAGATGGAGTCTTGCTATGTTACCTAGGCTGGACTCAAAGTCCTGGGCTCAAGTGATCCTCCCAAATAGCTAGGACTCAGGTGTACACCACCAGATCCAACTCTACAACAGGTATGCTTACACAGAAGAGTGAAGAATACATAAACCTCGACGAGGCTGCTACAGTTTTCATTTCCCCTAGGAATCTAAGGCATCAGAAGACTATTTTTTAAAAAGATTATGTATTAGATATAGAAGCTGACTCCTGTTGAGCAAAATGGTGATAGTAAAAATGAAAAGGAGTTGTAAAAAGAGCAGTGTGATTTAAGTAAAACCATCTCTGTGGGTAATTGCTGCTTTGTTTTTCTATCTCCCCTTTCTATTCTGACGAGATATAGATAGAAATTGAAATCGTAGTTTTGAAAGAAAGCTGAAAAGACACAAGAGACTGGTTCAGCCTAGAAGGATATAGAATTATCTGTGTAATGGCCAGAAATAGTAGAAGAGAGCCTGGACCTCAAACCAAGAAAGGTAAGGTCTGTTAACGACAAATACAGAAAAAAACAGTGGTGGGGGGCGGGGAAAGGAGGGTTTTAAAAACTAAAAGATAACATTACATTGCTTATATATTTTACATTCTATTTCTATGGTAATAGGTTAGCAAATCAGGTTGTTGCTAAGGGAAACAAGAATTTCATTCTGAGGCAATCATGAGAATTTTTCTAGAATCATCTCTTTATTGCTGTCTGCCCAGAACAATCTAAACCGGTAGTGGGAAGAGAATCAGTGTAGGAAGACAACATTGACAAGGCCAAACAACGACGTGGTGACTCACTGAGTCCTTGCACTCTCGAGGGAAACAACTACCTTAGAAAAAGCCATGCACTTTCGGCGGGGGCTTAACCAGGTTAGGTGAGTAATCACTTCGAAGACTCCAATGGCAGCTTTGTTAATGTTCGGTCTGTATGGCCTTCTTAATATGTAAATGCCAAAACATTAGTAACTACTGATAACATTAATAGAATGCCAAAAACACTGCAGGTGCAAATATCTAGTGTGATGGATCTCTCCTCCCTTATATCTGTATTCACATCTCACCTTCATTTATTTATTTATTTATTTATTTATTTGCGTCTCACTCTGTCGCCCAGGCTGGAGTGCCTAGGTTCAAGCGATTCTCCTGCTTTAGCCTCCAGAGTAGCTGGGAGTACAGGCTCTTGCCACCATGCCCAGCTAATTTTTGTATTTCAGTAAATGATCCACCCGCCTCGGCCTCCCAAAGTGCTGGGATTACAGGTGTGAGCCACCACACCCGGCCTAAATCTTACCTTCTTAATGAGCCTCCCAGGCCTTCCTGTCTAAAATTACACATCCCTGCTACTCTGTAACTTCCTGAACCCTTCCCTGGTTTATTATTCTCCTTAACCCGGATCACCATCAAACATACTATAGATGGTATTTTACTTATTTGTGTTTATTGTCCATCTCTCATTAGAAAGTAAGCTCAGTCTACAGCCATACCACCCTGAATGCATCCAATCTCTTCTGATCTCGGAAGCCAAGCAGAGTTGAACCCGATTAGGACTTAGATGAGAGCATGTAAGCTCAGTGAGAGCAGGAAGGTTTCTCCATTTTGTTCTCTGCCGTCTCTCCAGCACATGGAATCATGCCTTCCACTCAATAGCTGTCCAAAAACTATGTGAGTGCATTAGTGAGATCCACTTGGACCCACTGATGTGGAAGAAGATGATTTTAGGCTGAAAACATCAGAAAAACAGCAGCAGCAGAAAAAATCCTGATCTAAACTTCTTTTGCAGACATAAGCAATGCCTCCTAAAATATAACCTCCAGGAGGTTAATGACCAAAGAGGAGAGATGGACCACTTGCACCTAGAGGAGATGTTGCATAAACAAAACCTCATCAAAACTTTCTGTTCCTCGTACTTGTTTCTCATTAGTTCCCCACCATTCACTTTCTTAAAGTCCTAACCCTCTTTCTTACTAAGATGATATATAAACACTCAACTGTAGCTGTTTAGGGAGCCAATTCTTTGTGTAAGTCTCTTTCATTGACTTAGCATTGACTACACGAATAAACTTTGGCTCGGCACGGTGGCCCACGTCTGTAATCTCAGCACTTTGGGAGACTGAGGCAGGCAGAGTGCTTGATGCCAGCAATTCAAGACCAGCTTAGGCAACATGGTGAAACCCTGTCTCTACAAAAAATACAAAAATTAATCAGGTGTGGTGGTGCACACCTGTAGTCCCAGCTACTCAGAAGGCTGAGGTGGGAGGATCGCTTGAGCCCAAGAGATCGAGGCTGCACTGAGCCGAGATCGCACCACTGCACTCCAGCCTGGGGGACAGAGGGAGATTCTGTTTGAAAAGCAAAACAAAACAAAAGAATAAAGTTTGTCTGTTCTCCTATTAACTTGTCTTTTGTCAGTTAATTTGCAGGCCCCCGATCATTGAACATAAGCTGGTAGAAGAAAAAGGTTTTTCCCCGTTCCCAACAGAATGAATGAATGAATAACGAATCGATACTCCTATCATATGACACTATAAGTGATGTATTTTCTCAGTCAGGGAAGTAACTGGGTATTCAGTTTCATATCTGCACAAAAATAGAAATAGGATGTTAAAAAAAGTTTTCTACATGATGATTCCAAACTGACTAAAATAAATTCTAAACCATAATTACTAAGGTATACGAGGCCAATCATCAGAAAACAGTAAGGTCTTTCATCACCCTGCAGATATTTGAGTCAAATGAAAATAGTGTCACTTTTTTTTCCTATTTTTTTTTAGACAGGCTCTGGCTGTGTCACCAAGGCTGGACTGCAGTGGCGCAATTCTAGCTCACTGCAGCCTTGACCTCTCGGGCTCAAGCAGAGAGGTCCATATGGATTAGAGGCCTTCTCCCATCCATATCTCTCTCCTCCCAGTTTGAGATATTAGGTTGGTACAAAAGTAATTGTGGTTTTTGCCATTATTGCTACAAGCTAATATTAAAACAACTCTGGTTTTGTCACTGCCCAACTTCAGACCCTTCAGACTGAATCTCTTCTGCTTGGACACCTGGCACCATGCGAGCTCATGTGATTAAAAAGGGCATAAAGCCACCATCCTGCCATGGGACATTAACAGTCCAGTCCAGTGCTGGCTACCAGATTACAATGCATTGAGAAGAGCTAGACCAGAGGAGTGGGCCAAAATGCTACGAGAACAGAGAAAAGTAAGATGGGGAGTTGAGAAATGATTCAAAGAGAAAAGGACACAGGACCTGGATCTGAAAAAATAAGGCTTTGGTCACTAAGTGGGACTGAGCAGAAAAGCTTGTGAGGTTGGGCATCTGCATGTCAAGCCCAGAGGTCGAAGAAGCATGGCCACCTGGAAAGTGGAAAGGAGGTTGGCACCGCTGGACCACAGGGTGGAAAGGAAAGGGGAAGCTACAGCCAGAAGGGTGAGAATGTTGTATGGTGCAAATACCTCCTTCTACAAAAAGGAGCATCAGCTGGGCGTGGTGACTGTAATCCCAGCACTTTGGGAGGCCCAAGTGGACGGATCACTTGAGGTCAGGAGTTCAAAGCCAGCCTGGCCAACATGGTGAAACTCCATCTCTACTAAAAATACAAAAATTAGCTGGGCATTGTGGTGCATGCCTGTAGTCCTAGCTACTCAGGAGGCTGAGGCAGGAGAATTGCTTGAACCCAGGAGGCGGAGATTGCAGCGAGTCGAGATTGCACCACTGCTCTCCTGCCTGGGCAACAGAGTGTGACTCTGTATCAAAAAACAAAAAGAAGCATCAAAGGTTTTTAATTTGGGGAGTCACAGGATTAAATCTGTATGAGAGATTTCTCTGATGATAACAGAGACAAATCATGAGACATGTTAAGCTATGATAGAGGGTGAAGACCTGAGATCAGGGGAGTGACTGAGAAGATGAAATGAAGGGGCTGCAGGAAAAAACGGGCATGAGGGATTAAGAGGGGATTGGGAGGGGTTTCTCAGGAAACTGGCTTGGGTTACTGGGTAGATGCCTTTACTCTTAATGAAGACATGGAAGGCAGGAAAAAGAACAATGGAGACCAAGGCTGGTTAACTCTCATCAATTGTTTGATGATTTCAATATAAACGTATTATAATAATAACATATTAAATTACTTAAGATATGAGTTCATGATCCTTCCATGTCAAAATACATCCTTGAGTCAAAAAGCATAGCTTTGAATCAAAAGAAATTGATTTTCTTTCTGTTAAAAGACAGAAAAGTCCTTCTCTGAGAAGTGGTACTGCGTTATGTTTGAAATAACCTTGTACAATTTATACCAATCTTGGATATTATTTTAAAAATTAGAGGTAGGAAATGACATTAAAGATCTTCTTGCTCTTGGCCCGGCGCGGTGGCTTACGCCTGTAATCCCACCACTTTGGGAGGCCAAGGCGGGTAGATCACCTGAGGTCAGAAGTTCAAGACCAGCCTGGCCAACATGGTGAAACCGTGTCTCTACTAAAAATACAAAAATTAGCTGGGCATGGTTGTGGGTGTCTGTAATCCCAGCTACTCAGGAGGCTGCGGTGGAAGAACTGCTTGAACCCAGGTGGCGGAGGTTGCAGTGAGCCGAGATTATGCCACTGCACTCCAGCCTGGGTGAAGAGCGAGACTCTGTCTCAAAAAAAGAAAAAAAAAAAAAAAAAATCATCTTTTCAATTCTAACTTAAGGAATGAAGTAATCTTAGCCCAGCAGGAGTACGAACTTTGTCTGGGGTTATGAAACTGACTGCTGGCAAAGTCAGAACCAGGGCCCAAGGCTCCTGACCCCAGCCTGGAGTTCTTAGTAGATCTAGCTTGAATCAGAAGGAAGAAGGGGCTGGTGACCTGAAAGATGCCGAATCCCTCTCACAGTTGTACTGCTTCAAATAAACCTTATTGTTCCAGTCAGAATGAAAAACAGTTCCTGCTTTGGGCTTCTAAGAAGTCTTTCAAATTCTAGGAATTAGTTTCACATTTGTAGTTTATAGAACCACATTAATAGTTACTGTTTGCTGACTGCTGACAACACCCTAAGTGAAGTTAAAAACATTAAGTAGCATTTCCTGACCTTGCCAACATTTTTATTTTGTTCTGGGCTGAGGTAGCCAAAGGCTTCAAGGATAATTGACATATGTATTGAAACAACTCTAATTCTACCTTCAGTTGAGGTAAACATCAGAAAATAATTATTCTGCATACAAATCTTAACCATTGTGTTAAGATGATCTCTAAAGTAATTCTTCTTGTTTCCACTGTAAAGAATTGGAAGTGGAGGAATTATTTTTAGTTTGTTATTCATGGGCTGAAGTTTGAGTTCAGTTTGTGGTAATGAAATTAAAGAATTCATTTAAATCAAATATGCAGGATGCTGATACAATAACTTTAATAAAGAATGTTGAAAACATCTAAGAAATGTAACCAAATACATAATGGAGAGTTATAAGTTATGCAAAAATACATGTTAAGGCTTAATAATTCATATTGGAAAGGTGCCCTGGCTACAAAAGGACCTTCAGGGAGAGGGACAACCACGATGGATCTCACCATCCTCCAGTCCAGAGCATCCCTGTAAACATGCATTCATTCATGTTTTGCTAACAGAACACCCACAAAAAACATCAGCAATATCACTAGCTGGCACAATGGCAAACTAAGCCAAGACTCTTGAAGCCAGTCTGCTTGAATTCTTCCTACAGGCTCTAAAGTCCATTGGGAATACTGTAGAAGCCATTCTGGGTCAGAAATTTTACATTAATCGAATGAAATCAAAGGATAGAAATGTAAGAATGTTTTCTTTTCTTTTCTTTTCTTTTTTTTTGAGACCAAGTCTCACTCTGTAGCCCAGGCTGGAGTGCCATGGTGCGATCTCGGCTCACTGCAACCTCCACTTCCCAGGTTCAAGCGATTCTCTTGCCTTGGCCTCCTGAGTAGCTGGAACTACAGGTGCATGCCACCATGATCAGCTAAGTAGAGACAGGGTTTCACCATGTTGGCCAGGCTGGTCTCAAACTCCTGGCCTCAAGTGATCCACCAACCTTACCCTCCTAATGTGCTGGGATTACAGGCATGAGCCACCACACCCGACTTCAGAATGTTTTCTTTTCTTTTTTTTTGAGATGGAGTTTTACTCTTGTCACCCAGGCTGAAGTGCAGTGGCACAATCTTAGCTCACTGCAACCTCTGCTTCCCAGGTTCAAGCGATTCTCCTGCCTCAGCCTCCCGAGTAGCTGGGATTACAAGCACCTGCCACCATGCCCAGCTAATTTTTCATATTTTTAGTAGAGACGGGGTTTCATCGTGTTGGCCAGGCTGGTCTCGAACTCTTGACTTCGTGATCCACCCACCTCGGCCTCCCAAAGTGCTGGGATTACAGGCATGACAGAATGTTTTCTAATGTTAAAATAGAATCCTTGAACTTGCTTGAAAAGGCTGTTAGGAGCACTTTGATGAATCAGAGCAATATGATACAAGCTGTGTTTTGTGAGGTCAGCAGACTGACTAAAACCCTCTGGATATTACTAGGAAGAAACCTTAGCATTTCCCTCCTTCTTCAGTTGGTGAGAGTGTTTCCCAGTGCTTGCATAGAATTGCCTAATTAGGGAGGGTCTCTCACAAAGCTCACCCCATATACTACTGCATACTGAATAGGGGATCTGGGAGTGGGTCCATCTGCTAGCTCTTTGAAAAGTCTTCACCCCTTTCTTCCTTTACATTACAGAAACCTGGGGCTTAGAAAAATCAGCTAGCTAAATTCTAAGGCAATTAAAGCTGTGTTAAGCTATGCATATGGTTTTTAGAATAGTTCCCAGAGTAGAGCCTGTGAACGGTTGATTCAATCAGTTATAAAGACCAACCTTGTGTAATACGGTTACCACAGCCTGGCTAGGCTATGCATATTTTTGGTAAGAAGCAGTTAATTCCTGAAAGGAGGGTATGAAACAAAGGATAGCTATCTCTGGTTAAAAAAAAAAAAAAAAAAAAAGCCAGAAATTTGTAACATTGCAGAAGACTTTATAAATTTTCCAGTCATCCCCTTCATAATTCTACATTATTGATAGAATCGTTTCATTTTCAATTTCTTTAAGTTTTACCTTGGCAAACTGCTGTGTATCAACTGATGCAAAATTTAACACAGAAACAGAGATAACAAGGTATAATCAAACGAGCCCTGAAGTAGGAGTCAAGAAAGCTAATTCCTAACAATCGCTTGAATAAGAAATAAAAAATTGTAAAATATAAAACATACACAAATAAGTATTATCATCTATTACTTCTATAGACAGCAAGCTAATGCATAGGAATTTTTTTTTCCAAATTAGGTCCGTCATCTTTTTACAACTTTAATGAAAGAGCCTTAGGCTTAACTCCAAATATTAAAGCTATCCAATTGCTAGATAATCATAGAACTTAACTACAGGCAGAGTTAACAACTGGCTATTATTATAGGCCAGGTGTGGTGCTTATCCCTATAATCCCAGCACTTTGGGAGGCCGAAGCGGGAGAACTGCTTGAGCCCAGGAGTTCAAGACCAACCTGGGCAACAAAGTGAAATCCCATCTCCACCAAAACAAAAACAAAAACAAAAACAAAACAACAAAAAGTTAGCTGGGTGTGGTGGCATGCCCTGGCTGAAGTGGGAGGATTGCTGAGCCCAGGAGGTCAAGAGGCTACAATGAGCCATGATTGTGCCACCGCACTCCAACTCCAGCCTGGGCAACAGAGCAAGAGCTGGTCTGAAAAAAGAAACTATTGATTATATTAAAATTTTTTCTCAACTGTTACCTTACTAATTCAGTGTTTTTATAAAAATTTCAGTTTATGAGATGACATTATCAATGTGATCTAATAAATAAGTACGCCAATTAGACTGGTGAGCGACAGTTTCTTCAATTTTACTTTAACATTAAAAATATAATTTTCAGTATGGCTTGGAGGTATGAACTGAGTATTTGTGTCCTCTCCAAATTCCTATGTTGAAATCATAACCGCAAGGTGCTGGTTATTAGGAGGTGAGGCCCTTGGGAGGTGATTAGGTCTTGAAGGCAGAGCAGAGTAACATTAGCGGCCTGGTAAGAGAGACCACAGAGAGCTAGTCAGCTTCTTCTATCATGTAAGGACACAGCAAGAGGGCACCTTCTATGAGGAACAGGCCCTCACCAGACACTGAATCTACCAGCACCTTGATCTTGGACTTCCCAGCCTCCAGAACTATAAGAAAATAAACGTCTGCTATTTATAAGCCACATTGTTTACGGTATTTTGTTATAGCAGCCCAGTGGACTAAGATACTTGGATTCAGAGTTCTCTCCCAAGTCAAACACTGGGAAGAGCTTGGAGAAAATGGTGGCCATGTGTCAAGCCTGGAGAAGTGTCATCCTTCAGACACTGAAGATGCTGGAGTCAGCATTCTTGACACACTCTAGCATTGGTCCTTGCAGTGGAGGAAGGCTCCTCTTCACACAGCACACATGGCAGACAAAATGGACACAAACTAAAAGTAGGTAACCAGCAGTGAGGTGCAGTGGCTCATGCCTGTAATTGTAGTGCTTTGGGAGGCTGAGGTAGGAGGATTGCTTGAGCCCAAGAATTCAAGACCAGTCTGGGCAACATAATGAGACCAAGTCTCTACAAAAATAAAAATAAAAACCATATAAAAGTAGGTATCCATAGTGATCTGTGTCCATCAGACATTAGTAAAAGGATTCCAGTTGAAAAGAACAACATTTGAAGTCATTGTTATCCCCTCCTCTCTTAATTCCATTAATCTCTCATGGTTTCGGGTTCTCTGGGTAGCATATTAACGCCTGCCACAAGCGTGCTATCAACCAGAATCTTCACTGAATCTTCTTTGTCTGAATTGCACATATCTCAGAGGAGAATAGAAAATGTGTAAGGACACCATGGCCCATGCATTGACACTGTCATAGATAAAGCATAGTTACTTGCTATCAGATAAGTTAAATGCTAACACTTGGTGCTGCGGAATAAAAATTCTCCGATGTTAACTTTTTAGCCCTTTTTTATGAAAGGGATTCCAGAAGTTGTTTTTAACATTAAAGGAAAGCTTACAGACAGTCTCCTACCCTTCATACACCCTGCCTCCTGCCTCAGTAAGGCTTCAAATAGTTTGTTTTAAAATGAACTCTAAATGTAGATGGACACCTAAGTCATTACCTCCAGCGAGTCACTTTCACAGTCTCCTTCCTCTGTGCTTCTCCCCTTCTCTTCGGTAATGGTGTTCACCATCTCAAAAAACCTACAATACAAGTTAGCACATTAGCATCCATAACACAAACAATAGTAAATATAAGCAAGTACATCTCAAAGTGACTTCAGAACCAAAACTGACAGCTAAGAGAGTCTCTAGAACCAGGCAATAACACACTATCACAATCATGTGAAAAATACAATTTTTCAAAAAGAAAATACAGGTTGGTAGAATTTTCTAGAAATTTCTAACCTAATGCCTCACTTCAAATACATTTTTCTTCAGGAACTCTTCTTGTAAAGTTTTTTTTTTTTTTTTTTTTTTTTTTCTGGAGACCATTTTAGAGACAAGCAAAGTGATTATGGTGACAAACAGATTGGCATCCTGATTGCTGTGGCTAGTCTGTTCAGAGAGGAGGCTGATGGTTCACAGACATAAAGCCGGGAAGCACTGTGCACAAGGGCTGATGATCCCACAGGCAGGTCAAGCTATGTGATGCCAGCCCAAGGGAAGAGCAGGTTATGGTGTGACAAGAAAAGTTTCCCTAACACAACTCAGAATCTTTCTAACCCACCCATCCATCCATTCATTCAACAAATACTCACTGAGTGTCTACTAGGATAAAGAACTGTTCTGGCCACTGAGATCATGATGATGAACAAAGTCTGTCTTGGAACTTGGACCCCATTGATGGAGTTCTCATGTGGTGTCAACTTCCTCACTCTTCCTATCTCTATACACATTTCTTAGAGGTCCATGACAAGAAAAAAATTCCCAAGCATGATTGGAATAACAGTATGCACTCATGATGATTAAACAGCACAATGAGTGAGAGAGAAAAGCTAGTTCAACCAAGAGGAAGAATAAAGTGAAAGATCAAAAGAAAAAAAATCTGGTCTTACAGACACAATTTAAGATCTGGGTTAAGGATTTGCATCAGCCACTCATGTAAAAATTTTCAGTATGAACATCTCTAGGCAGAATATAACACTCAGCAGTGGGATGGGAGCACTAGTGTAATTTTCAGAAGCTTGCATTCTGAAGTCTCCTGTGCCTGGTTCAAACCCCAGATTTTTATGCTTATTGACTACATGATTTTAGGCTATACTCTCCAGGACTACTTTTTTATTCTTTTCAATACAGATATTAATACTACCCATCTAATGGGGTTTCTTTGAAGACTGAAATATTCATCCCGGGGCACACACTTCATAAATCTTAGCTGTAATTATCATAGAAATAAGTCAACAGACTCGAGAGTTTAAGTGTAAGTGGATAATTAGTCCATACAAGAGCTAGGAATTTTCTTATTTCCAAGTGTTTTTTTTCCCTTACCATATGTTTTATAATAATAAAGATAAAGCTTGAGCCAAGAATTATGGATTCAACAAATACTTTTCTTTTTCACACCATGATAAAAATGAACGACTGTATATTGTAGCTAGTGTATCAGTCATTTATAATGAAGTTAAATAGTAATTATTTAAATAAGAACAATCCCCAGCAAAATTCTGAGTCCAAACTAACTTTCACCTATACTTTGGCTTCTAAATTATCACTCACTTCTCTAGTTTCCCACAGTCATAGTGTGCTAAAGAAGTAAGAAGAATTTAATTATTAGCCCAAGAGAAACATACAATGGAGAAAAACACAAACATACAATGCAGTCCATGGATTTTTGGATGATCTCTTTTATTGGCATAGATCAGATCACCGGCTCTTAACCCAGGCTTCACCCCCACCAGAACACCCAATATAATTAGTCTGAGGTGGGGGCCATGTATGTTTTTTCAAAGCTTACCAGGTGAATCTAACTAATACGAGCCAAGGTAAAGAGGTACTATTGTATATGATACTGAGATGATTTATATCAGTAAGTGAGCACTTAAAGTATGCATTATAATATTTAACAATTAACCAGTAAGTCTTGGCTAATGTTTCATCTGTGGGAAAATAAGTTATGACTAAGATAAAGTTTGACTTATTAAAGAAACCCCCCCAAAATCTGTTAAATTTATGACATAATTATAAAATATTAGTCCAAATAAAATATTTATATAACCACATAGCCATGAATTCTTCACAGAAGGTACATGTTCACTCATTAGTTGAAAATAATGATCAGGTAAGAAGAATCTTTTTCACACACAATGATTAATACATACTTTTTACAATGAAGTTCTGTACAGAAATAGATTTGGAAATCATCAGAATTGTGGAGCACATAAAGAAAGCAGCATCTTTCTTCAAATTTAGAAATACTGAAACAAACAAACAAAAAAGCATTATTCAGAGAACTATCAATTCTTCTATGGTCCTATGATGAAAAAGAAATAAGTTTTAAATTCAGTCCCATTTATATCTATGTTGTTTATAACAAGCAGTTATAAATAGCACTTTAAAAAGTGACATTTCCTGCACCACACTACTAAAATTATTTACTCTTCTGAGAGGTGTCCTCCTCCTCATGTCTGCAGAGGAGGTCTGCTCTAGGGTGTTGTAAGCACACGTAAACTACACATCCTTTCAACAGAGCAGGGAAAGGCGTCCTGCCTACTACAGTATTCTGTGTGCTGGGAGGAAAAGCATAAATATTAACTGGCTGGCCGACCTCAGTGATTCTGGTGCTATGCAATCTGTAGAACAATGAAATGTTTCCGAAGCTAGGCAGGCAATTTGTGGAGGCAGTAAAAGCACCTCATTCGTTATAGAGATTTTAGAGGAGTGAAGCAATGCACAAGTGCGCTTGGTTAGGACTCAGTGAGTGGCTGACTTTATGGCACTACAAAACAGTTTTGAGTCAGCCCACTAGGCCATGCTGTTTTATGCCAGAGATTGGCAACCATTTTCTGTAACAGGCCAGATAGTAAAATACTTTAGGTTTTGCAGGCCAAACTATGTAATTCTGCTGCTGAAGCATAAAAGCTGCCTAAGAGGATGCATAAATGAATGAACATGGCTGTGTTCCAATAAAACTTTATTTACAAGACAGGTGGGTGACCAGATGTAGTCCATGGGGCATAGTTTGTTAACCCTTATTTTATGCCTTTGTGCCTGCTGTTCCTTCCATTTGGAATGCATGTCGTCTTTTACTTTGAAAAGAAAACTCTATTCACGATTTAAGGCCCAGCTTAGACCTTACCTTCTCTCCCTGCCCTACTTCTGCCCTAAACAGAAAGACTTCCTCTTACACCTGTGTTTCTGAGTTTACTTCTTTCATTGCTCTTCTCACACTGTTTTGTCATGAGTTGTTAAACGTCTGTTCCTCTCCCTGCTGGGCTGTGAGTTCTTCAACAGAGGAGTTGATGTCTTAGTCATTTTTGTATATTTGGCAGAACAGGACTCAACATTTGACACGCAGCTCGTGCTCAGTTAATGCCCACTAACTCGAGCTGTGCAAGTTCTGAGGTGACGCAAGGCAAGCTGCTGACCTAGTTGGATTTTCTTCCATAGTTTGTCATCTCTTCTTTATGGAGGAGGAGGCCAGGAAAAATGAGCTCTCTTTGAAGTCACAGACTACAACTCAAGTTTCTCAGCATATAAGCCAGCAATAGTCAGATACTAGCAGCCTATGTCTAAGTCATAAATCACAACAACTGTTACACAGGGCTACCACACCTAATTAAAGAAAATGTATTCACTGGAAAACAGATATGATAAAGTGAAATTTACCTTTACCATACTTTCTTAAGTGGATTGCTTAAAAATGCAGCAATAAATAGTGAGTGCCTTGTTAGACTGGCTTTAAAAATTAAATATTAAGAGTACAGCTTTATTTGAGAAAGTATCGACCAAAAGATATATAATGAGTCAGTCCATCATCTTGCTTCTTTCTGTTCAGATCATTCATGAGGTAACAGGTAGCTTTACCAGGAGAACTCTAATTATTAGTGACTCAGACCGCTGTACCAATTTATGCTCTAATAAAACCAATTATTATTATTCCAAAAGCAACAGGATATTGCATAACCAGGCTGCAAAAATCTGTTGTCTCTCATTGCTATGACGTGGGGGTAAACAGTAGTAAGCACATCTAACTTGGTTTGAAATTTGCAAGAGTTGATTCAGCATGAGCTTCAATAGAACAATTATTTAAAGACTTAATCACTGACTCTTGATTCTTAAAAAAAATCTTATTTCTAAATCCCAAGAAATGGCATTTTCTGAGCTACTGGCATTGGGACAGCAGTCAGAACTGAACCAAACTGAAGTTTACCACTGTAATCTCAAGATCAGTGCAGGAAAGTGACCTCACGGAAAGTTTTTTGTTTTTTGTTTTTTTTAAAATGGACTCCTTATCATCTGAATTTATTAATATTAGTGGCAGGGGCTGGGTGGGGTGGCTCACACCTGTAATCCCAGCACTTTGGGAGCCTGAAGCGGGCAGATCCCTGAGGTCAGGAGTTTCAGACCAGCCTGGCCAACATGGTGAAACCTCGTCTCTACTAAAAATACAAAAATTAGCTGGGCATGGTGGCATGTGCCCGTAATGCCAGCTACTTGGGAGGCTGAGGCAGGAGAATCGTTTGCACCTGGGAGGCGGAGGTTGCAGTGAACTGAGATCATGCCAACTGCACTCCAGCTTGGGCGACAAGAGCAAAACTCTGTCTCACAAATGAAAAATAATAAAAAATAATAAAATAAAATAAAATAAATAAAATTAGTGGCAGGATACATCCTGGTAGATGGCATGTGTGCTTTGGATCCATGCAAGGGGAGATGAGTTCCTGGTATATCAGAAGGACAGAAAATCATCCTATTACATAAACCAACAGCTCCGCTAAAGAGGAACTCCACATGGCTGAGTGTTATCTACATTTTGATGCTGGTCCACAGTTCACATTTACTCCACAGTTACCATATTTAAGTAGGTCACGAGCACAGAGTCAGCTCAACCAGCAGTGAACATTTTGTTGCAAATCTTTTCCTGCTGGAGATAGTGATGCTGAAGAAGGTTGGGTGTTTCCACCAATTGAATGATTCTTGACATTCTTTGTATTTTAAAATCATGATTAAAAGTTCTATCCAGCCCATGAATAGTGGAGAAAAATATCTTACAAGTAAACAAAATGTACCAAGGAAACTTACCTCACTCCCCTGACAGAAGAGGCACTAAAATTCCACTCATGTATACCTTTCTAGAACAACAACAAGAAAAAATAGAGTCATCCAAATGGAAAATAACATAACAATAATTTTGTTTAATTATTTTTAAAGTGATATACACAGTCATTTTTCCTGGGACACTATTTTTCATGAAAGAATTATCTGGATGGAAAGCACGATTCATTCTCAAGTCACAACGGTAATGTTTACTCTACTTAATAATTCCTGTACTTCAATAAAACAGCTTCCAAAAGAGCCTAGGAGAATTAGTCTCATTAAGTTCTAAAACTTGATTCTAGTAATAACTGTTGTGTGTTAATTTTTAAGTAAAAAAACTCAATGATCAAGGTAATTCTATTAGTACAGTTGAGCAATATTTCTTTTCTGAGAAAGATAAACATTAATTTGAATAACATCTCGGCAAGGTTTTAAAGATAACTATTTCTGAATTACCTTTAGTTAAGATTTCCAGCTAAACAGGTGGCTCTATGTCTTCAGAAAGTAGTAGAGCAACAATGTAGTGCCCATCATAACTACAAGGTATTGCTACCTAATTTATGCAAAATTTCATATGCTAATAAAGTTTGAACATAAAAAATTTGACTGTCATACTATAAACATGGGTGATTTGCAGAGCGAAGGTGAAGAAAAATGTGGGAATTTATTTCTTGAGTTTATTACTAAAGCTAAGATAAAATTATTATCAAATTCGTATGTCCCTAAATTAATTACAAAATAGATCATAATCCCTTTAAAGATGTGTGACAATATACAATTAATAGCATAAATATTTTTACAGAAATAAAGTAGTTTTTCCATGTGTCTAAGTTGAGCAAGTACAGTACAGCAATAAACTGACACTGAAATTCAATTCTATAAATTTAAAACAACCAGGAAAAGGAGTTCTTACCCACCCACTGCCAGGAGGCTGAGGTCTGGCCTGGGTTAATGAAATGGGTGGCAAAGCCTTGTGGCTCTGAGGTGGCCTAGAACCCTCCTTTTGGCTAAAGCAACTCAAAAGCCACAATTTATATCTACAGCCCATAATTCTTTGCTAGGTCCATGCAACTTAAAATAAAAATAGATCCTCTCAAGTCAGATGTGAATTTACTAAAAAGCTAGTTTCAGTGCATATCAGTCAGGTCACGGGAATGTGACCTGAATGAACACAGAGCAAATTTTGTTGCATGAAGTCCAGGAGGGAAGATGCCATAAAAAGGTACTCATGGCATGTGGTGGCTCTCTTAACCAGAGTACAGAGGGAGTGAAATTAAAATAGCAGCCTCCAGCTTCAGCTGGTAATTTGGAAAGTTGCTTCTAAATCCTGTTGGCCTCAGGTGAACTTCTAAATATATCTAGGACCCAGGAGCTGCAGCCGTTACCTGTACACTACTTGCGTGCAATGCAGCCTTATCCTCAGAGCCTGCAGCTGAGCTGCTTTCCAAGACCATGTCCAGGAGCAGGAGGTGGGAAGCAAGTGTAGAGCTGAGGCAGTATGCAAACCCGCCCCTGAACACAGCAACTGGCAAATACTAACAAGACAGCACTGGTAAAACGCATCTTCTATCAATCCTTTTCTGGGAACAGCTAAGTAGAAATTTTGGACTGGTTTCGTAGGAAAGGAGTGGAGTATTTCCAGAATGCTTGGTTCCTGAAAAGTTGCCAGTGCTGCCAGGGAACGTTCCATTTCAGTGATGTAAATAAAGCCCAAGCCCTGAGATGGAAGGTGGAAGGAGGCCTCCCTCCCCACCTACCTGTAAGACCCACCACAAGGAGGCGCTGATGAGCTACAAAGCCAACAGGTAGTTTAAAGGCTCCTGGGACCTGTCTGGGAATTAGGGAAGAGCGGGTCCAAAGGCAGCGCTAGCGATAATTAGCCCCAGCAGGCAAACCAACACTCAATCTAATTTAATCAGCATAAGCACCATTTTCTAGGAACGGGTTAGCTGCAGATCCCAGGCCCCAGTTAGGGCTAGAATAGGAGCTGGAAGTTAATGCCGTATTGACTGAAAGTGGCAGGAGTTATACTGTAGTAAGCACTGTCGGCTCCCTCAGCAACTGTCATTCCCTCCTTCTCCTCTGCTGACAAAAAATAAATTTTGCCCAGGTTCAGGTGGCAATGTTTATGAATGGTGAAATCGGTAAGTCTAAATTGGCCATGGCAAGTTCATTTGCCTTGCTGGGGATAGGTGTAAGCATGATCATGTGATACAACTTATGGTATAAAGGAGAGCGCTTGGCCCTCCTCCTCGGGACGCCGCCTGTGTGAAGTGCTTCTTGGAATAGCTAGCTACTTAAGAACATGAGAGGAACACCAAGAGTATGCAGAGAAGCCAGAATTCAGAATTCTGATGCTGAAATTACCCTCAGAATCACCCCACCTCAAAATTTATTTTTTTTCGTCCAGGCTGGAGTGTAGTGGTGTAATCATAGCTCACTGCGGCCTGGATCTCCCAGGTTCAAGCGATCCTCCTGCCTCAGCCTCCCAAGTAGCTGGGACTTACAGGCAGACATCACCAAACCCGGTTAATTTTTAAATTTTTTTTTGTAGAGATAGGGGTCTTGCTATGTTGCTCAGGCTGGTCTTGAACTCCTGGCCTTAAGCAATCCTCCTGCTCTGGCCTCCCAAAGTGCTGGGATTATAGATGTGAGTCACCATGCTCAGCCTATAATTTCTTGTAATATGAAATACCATTTATTTAAGCTGCTTTCAGCAGGGAGTTTGTAGCAGAAAGCATCCTTGGTGGATGAGAGCATCAAATCATCTTAATCTAGAATCTGGGGTAAGCATGTTTCCCTCATAAATTTCCTGGGCCTTCTGTGAGTGGCCACTGGCTGGAGCTGGAGTGAGGGAGGAGAATCAGCACTTAATCTTCCACTAGGCCCCTGCCTTTGCTTGATAATCCATGAGATAGGTCAAGGGTGCCCAAACTTCAACCCCCAAAAGCGGGGGAAATTCTAAATAACCATTTAAAACGTCCTGCAAATAACTTCTCTCTTCCTCAATCTAAGTTTTTCTTTCATTGTACACATTCAGACTTTCTTCAAGGACTAACTTACTTTTTAGCAGCAGCCATTCATTCAACCAAGAGAGAACTGTTAAAAGATCGGGATTTCAATTAATTTTACCCCTGAAAGTAGAGCAGCTCTCTAAGAGTGCCTGGGAATTGGTATATAATGTGCTTAAAGTTTTGAAAGTTGCAGTGTATATATATATATATATATATATATATATATATATATATATATATATATATACACACACACTAGCTCACAGAGCTATTTATTCCATATTTTAGAATAAAAATAGAGAAGGAGTGACTAAAGAAATAAACATGATAAATGAAAAGCTACAGTCTCTATTCTAATTTTAGGAAAAAATTTTAAACATTCTATGATAAAAGCAACCGATGTTTAGTTTAACATAAGACCTATTAAACTGGTTGCTTCTCTGTTAGCTATAGATGTTTTAAAGTAACATGGTAATAATAAAGTTTTTTTTGTTTTTATTGCTTGTCCTCCTTCCAATTTTACCACTTTTATTTTAAAAAATTGAGAAAATGGTAGTGATAATGAATACACTATGGTTAGAATCAGGGTTTGCAAAGAAATTGGCATAAATTCAGAATGGAAACTGATACAAGAAAGCTTCAACTTTTGAACAAGGAGAATTTTTAGCACTAAAAGTTATAGGAAATAAGGACAACATAAATATAATTCTTCCTGATCAAAAGATGGTGAAAATGGAAAATGGACAGTATACAACTTAAATTTGTAACCCTATTTCATGCACTTGTTTATATCCTAATATATATCCTAATATTTCTTAGCATAATGTAAAAATTGTCTCTGTAATTGTCACAAAACATAAGAGAATTAATACGAGGCTCACTTTACTGAGCAAAGAACCTCTAGGAAGGAGAAAACAATAACAAATAGCTGGAAATAGTACTCATTTTCCAAAAATCTCTGGCTTACTTTCTGTTCTTTTTCTGTCTTCCAAATTCTTCTGGCTCTCTACTCATTCTCCAGGCCTTGCTAATCGCTAATTCCTTTAGCCTCACTCTGTTTCCAAGTGTCCTTGGATAACCTTGCTCTTTTCAATCAAGCCTTTGAAAATCTCCTCCTCCAGTCCTGCTCTCGTCTCCATAATGTTCATGTCTCCTAACTTCTCTTAGTTTTTGTAGTTTCCACTGGATGATTACTGTAGCTCAGTTTGTGAGAACATGTATGTATATACTTGCATACATACAAAACAATATAAATATTGCACTTCACTGTAAAGCAATATCACTAACATGTATATAGACAGTTATATTGATTATTCCCAATTTTGCCACTGGATGATTCCATTTGGAGTCTTGCCATCAGTTTCAACTAAACACGTCCAAAATGAAATTCCTCATGATTCCTCTACAACTCAGGTTTTCCTTCTAAGAATCCTACCACCTTTATCAATGCAATCAAAACTTCAGTCACCTTATACCTATTCCCTCTTTTTAACCCTCCTTCCTAATTCGTGATTAAGTCGTATACTTTTCTTTCCAAATCATCCATCCCTTTGCAGTCACAATTGTATTATTCCACTCTAGGATCTCTACCTGCCTCATATCTAGCTAGTTCCTCTACTAGTCTTCTCTGTGACCCTCCAGAGCCTCAGACTTCAGAAATCAAATGTCAACACCAGATCAATTTTATAGCTATACTAGCAACCATTATGGAGCACTTGTTCCAAGCCACTTAGCACTGTGCTACATGATTTCCATTCATCCTCTCATTTAATCTTCACAACAATTCTATGAGGTACTATTATTCTCATTTTACATATATGGCAACTAAAGCATGAGGAGTTGAAGTGGATGCCTAGGCCACGAAGCATGCAAGAGGTAACGTCAACCTTCACACCTATGCACTTTGATGCTGACCCTGGGTTCATAATTCATATTCTGTTCTGCCTTCATGCCAGCTCTCAGATTTTCAGAAACGTGAGTGATGTCCTGTTTCCTACTGACACATGCTTAAAATTCTTCTTCCTAGCTTACATAGCACTGTAGAGTTTTATGTCATCCTGCCCACCCAATCATATCTCCCACCTCCCTCAACACGTTTCCCCTTGTGGAACGAGTCAGACTCTCCCAGCCCCTGAACGTCCCATGCTTGCTTTCACTTTGGTGCCTTGGTTGGAATTCTGCCTTAGTCTTCTAATCCAGTTTGTCTTCCTGTGCTCGTTTATCTCTTCCAGTTCTATGCACAGCCAAAGTACAGGTTCCACTTCCTTTAGGAAGCCTTCTTGAAGGACTCCATGCCTCACTGATCTTCCTCCTCACTGAAGGCCACAGACCAAGAACCTATAGTGTCCTCTTCAGGAACCGGCACAGTCCCAAAGTCCACAGAACTCAAAAGAATGCTGGTAGATTGATTTGCTCTACTATCATCTCAACAGTGCTTTCCTCGGGTGTAGCGTGATGCATTTTAACATAATTAAAATAACATGTTAGAAATGTTGCTGATGGGGGTGCTGGGGCAATGACTTCTTTCAAAGTCTTCCCTCTATTACTTCACTCATGGAAATGAGTCTCATGGGAAGCTATGTCTTAGCTGAAAGCCTGTCTTCAAAGTCCTTTATCAAGGAAGTTTTCTGTTATGAATAAATTAGTATCACAAGTAACTTTCTCAAGTGTTTCTCCATACAATTGACACTCCTATTAATGAAAAAGAATCAAGCTTCTGACTCTGCACATAGTGGCAAATATTGGCATGTGTAATTTGGGGCTTGTTGGGTGATCGAAGATCCTTAAGTTACCACAACCTATTGGTAGAGTGTCTCTAAAATTCAGATGCAGCCAGTTCCACACTGACTTGTAAAAGTGTCAGCTAGGACAGTGTTTCACAAACTGGGATTGGAGAAAGACCACAGTTCTGAAAGATGCTCCTCAGTATTCCTCAGTGCTACTAGATGGACTTGGTGTTGAGAACGTAAGAATGGATGGTTTTCTCCAAGCTTATTATGTAATTTCACGTTGCCAACATTTAGTGTGCCTGCTAAAATACTAAGTTACAAGACTTAACATGACCAACTGTATCTAAATATAGAACAAATTAAAATATAAATAACATGCATTCTGGGTGCTGCTTAGTATCTATTCATTTTAAACACAAGACACTGCCCTTCCTAGAAACTACAGCACTGGGACCAGTGATTTCTTGCCACTCTGATAAAGGTCACAGGGCCTGGCCATGATTGACATCCAGGAAGGATCTGTCCCAGCTGACTTGGACATATCAGAGCATGGGACATTCTTCTTGCTAGATTATGGACATGCTGTGTTGTTTTCCTGTTGAACTTCCTAAGGTGGTGGTTCACACATGTGAGATCTGAGTCTACCTCATGGAATTGTCCTCAGTAGGTCTGACATGCAGATTAGGAATCTGCAATTTATTTTATTTTATTTATTTTTTGAGACAGAGTCTTGCTCCATCACCCGGGCCAGAGTTCAGTGGCACAATCTTGGCTCACTGCAACCTTTGCCTCCCAGGTTCCAGCAATTCTCCTGCCTCAGTCTCCTAAGTAGCTGGGATTACAGGTGTGTGCCACCACGCCCAGCTAATTTTTGTATTTTTAGTAGAAATAGGGTTTCCCCATGTTGGCCAGGCTGATCTTGATCTCCTGACCTCAAGTAATCTGCCCACCTCAGCCTCCCAAACTGCTGGGATTATAGGCGTGAGCCACTGTGCCCAGCTGGAATCTGCCATTTAATTAAACCAGCTCCCTGGGTGACTCTAATGCTGGTGTTCCAGGGAACCACATCTTGAAAAGCACCATCCCCAGGAACCAGCTTAGCCATAAAGTCAAAGATGTAATAATTCTTGAGCTACTACAATTGAGTAATTTAGTATGTTTACATCCCTATTAAAGTTGTTATCAACCATGGCTACACATCAGAATCATGGATAAATCTTCATAAAAATGCATGTGTCCAAGCTTCACTCTAAGTATAAAGGATTCCAACTCAGTCGGTCTCCTGAGATACAGGGTATTGCAGATAATTCTGATGCAGAGCCAGGTTTGTGTACCAGTTCAACACCAACAACCTCCCAAATGATTACTGCCATGCCATTTAAAGAGCAAAGCAGGGTTAAACTCTGGGGTTTCAAAGTTAGGATTTAGTCCATATAATATGTACACTGCAGTCATTTATAATTGTTTTTGTTGTTATTGTAGTTAAGACATTGAATATTTATTATATACCAGGCTCTGTGAAATGCACTCTACCAAATTATTTCATTTAACCTTCACAACAACCTTTTGAGGTGGACATTATTACCTCATTCTACAGATGAGGACACCATAGCTTGGAGAAGACAAGTTGCCCAAGAGCAGTGGTAGGATTTGAATCCAGGTCTATTGATTCAAGTCCACATGTAAAAAACTGCAAGCCCATACTCCCAAATGTACTTCCTGATTCCACTTTCTGCTTTATTTTTCCCTCTTCACCATTGAATATACCTATACATTTATTTATTGGTTTATTGCCCTCTCTGAGTGGAAAGCAAGCACCACGAAGGCAGGAATTTCACTCATTTTGGACACAGCTGCTTCCCCTAGGGTCTAACACCATGTCTGGTAGTGCCTGTCCAGAGTAAGTGCTCAATAAATATTTATTAAATGAGTAAGTTGATGAATCGATGGCTAAATAAAATTATAAAGGCATTCTGAGAAACAGTTACGAGAAAGAAAATAAATTAACAATCTTTCCACAAGACTTCTCTCATATCTGTTGGTTTATCCTGTGGACTGAAGCCAGGTCCTGAAAATGTCTGTTTTTAAAAAATAGTAGGATGATTTGTACATGCATTAAAACTGATGAATATAGAAGTGGAAAGGCTTATCCACGTGACTGCTATGAACGGAAGTGAGACTGTTTTAAGATCCTTCTCAAAATAGGTGGTCGCACAGCCCACCTCACTTTGTGCACAGCACACACTGAGTCAGTGGCTAATCTGAGATTTAGCAACTACTTAGATAACAAAACAGCTAGATGTAATGATAACTATAATGGTACCAGCGTAAGATTAAAAGTGGCATCATTCTGACAGGCTTCCTAAAATTAACATATGCATCTTTTATGTCATGCATTTTAAGTATTAGTTCTTTGGTGCATAACTTACAGCATGAATTTACAAAAGAGAAATATTCCAATTCTGAGTATGCTTTGGATGGTTATGCCATCTATAATAAAAATCCAAATAGTTCAATTATATTTTATTAATATTGATGAAAATTCATAATTCAAGTTTTATAATACAGAATGCATTTATGCCAAGACAGACACACAGCTGAGCTATTTCTTCTTAACACAGACATTTGCTGGAGTATATAAATGCTAGAAGAGGCCGGGCGCGGTGGCTCAAGCCTGTAATCCCAGCACTTTGGGAGGCCGAGACGGGCGGATCACGAGGTCAGGAGATTGAGACCATCCTGGCTAACACGGTGAAACCCTGTCTCTGCTAAAAAATACAAAAAACTAGCCGGGCGAGGTGACGGGCGCCTGTAGTCCCAGCTACTCCGGAGGCTGAGGCAGGAGAATGTTGTGAACTCGGGAGGCGGAGCTTGCAGTGAGCTGAGATCCGGCCACTGCACTGCAGCCTGGGTGACAGAGCGAGACTCCGTCTCAAAAAAAAAAAAAATGCTAGAAGGGTGTAAAGTCCTTCGTTACTAATGCTCTTGTGTTAATAATTGCACAATTTACCTTGTCATCAGGAAGCACGTGCCAAATAGAGATTGTCTTTTCCTCAACTTCATTGTTGATAGACAAATAAGAAGGTTGATAGATTTTGGTTGGTTCTAATATTAATACCTTGAAAAGATAAGGCAAAGAAACTAATATCAGTGACTTAAGATTGAAACCACTTAGAGCTGCTGTAACACCCCACCACCAACGTAGAGGATTATTAGATGAGCTTCTGAGTCTGTTGCCGGAGTAAATCATTTCAACTTCTGATTGCTGTTATTCCTATACATCCTTCAAGTATTTTACAGTATTTATCAATTATCATAACGTTCAATAATGCATCACCTTGTATTGCTAATAAACTTAGAAATACATTTTTGAAGTCCATATATGGGCTCAGCTATCCTCAGGGAATCTACTAGCGATAACTTTTTAAAATCTTCTATTTTATCATGTACTACATAAGCTATTTCTATAAATATAAACGTGTCAAAGAAAGACAGAAAAGGTCCATACATAGAACGTCACATCCTTATTTTAGTTTTCTGCTATCACACTTTATCATACAGATGTAGTAGTATGGTTTTCATACCCATGTAAATAAATTTAGAAATGGTTTTAGTTATTCCTGAGTTTTATATATAAACCAAAGAAACAAACTTAGCCATATGAAATAATAAACACGTTTTTGCACTGCCTTCCAGATGAAACTGGCATCTTCAATAATGATATATTTAGCCTTGTAAGAGAAAAACAGAAATAAAATTTGTTCCTATTTTGAAGCTCTATGAGGGGTATGTGATAAATGAGTTGAGAATCTCCATCAAAGGACTGTATGAAGTATTATATTATTACTAATGTCTCACATTTGGAGTGAAGAGTACTAAAATAATACACATGCCCTGGTTTCAAAGGTGTGATGATTCATTATCTACTTGTACAGATGCTTAAAGGCATCTTCCTGGCCCAAATTTCCTAGGCAGACTTCACTAGGAAGGTTTAAAAAAAGAAAAGTCAATACTTAACTATTAGAGAAACTGGAATAGTCTTTCTACTCTACTGCTTAACATTCAAGAAAATTACCTTTAGAACTAATCTTGAATCAAGCAAGTTTTCCAAATAAAAGTGGAGGAAAACTCCTTCAGAAGGCACCATCCATAGGAATTACAAATTCATAATACAGTCAAACAACCCTCAGAAAGAAGGCAAAAGAATCTGGGCGTATTTGTTTTACTCCAAACTTATCCTAACAGTGTGTTTACTTAAGGTACAGGGAACTAGAGAAAGGGAGGTCGAAAAAGCAATTTTTCTTTACTCTTCGAATATTAAAAATGTTAAGGGCTCAAAGAATTCTCAGTCAGGCTCTAGCTGTGAAAATAAGATGGGCTATACCATAAAAAAACACACGGTGAGAGCCCATAAGGGAACATATTCGGACTAAGGAACAAACTCACCCAGTGAATCAAAATCTTAATTCCAATCAACAGAGACATAAGTGGTAATGATGAAGAATGAAAATCATTTTCCCATCTAAACTTTGCAGAAATGGTGCTCTCATATGTAAGTATCGCAATGTATATGAAATCAAAATAATAGAGAATAAAAGGTGGGTTTCCCAAAACATCATCCAACTCTCTTCATTGACAAGTGAGAATATACCCCATTCCCAAATTATGTGGGCACACTATTATATTCAACAGAAGAAAAGAAAAGCACCAGCTCCTCTCTTGTTAAATTATGTCTTTATTGTCATCTTGATATTTCTAACAGATAAAATCTGGACTATGTGTGACTAACTTGAGACAGGAAATAAAAACAAGGTTGTAACTACCACTGTCTTAATATTTGTTGAACTCTTTGCTCTATCCTTGAAATGACAAAATGTGAGAAATGCATAGCATACATTACAGAGGTCACAGAAAGGCTGGGAAACAGACCAGGGAATGGAGGCAATTTGATAAAGCCTTAAAGCTAGATATACCTCACTTATTAGTTTATACATTCTTGCTTTTAGTTTCTTGTTTTTAGGTTAATATTATAATTAACTGCTAATTTCATGTATCTGAATCAAAAAGGAAAACTGCAAGGCCTATAAAGAATAGATATTAACCAGATGTTTAAATTTCTACAGGGTCTTTGAAGTACCATACTTCTCTCCTTCCTCTCTCCTGACATTAGATAATGAGTTGATGGTCTCCAAACTTTTCAATGTAAGAAGGAAAGAAAATATATCAAGAGGAGAGCTAAGAAAAAAGAATAAATTAAAGTGATAAATGATGGTACCATTTAAATCATTCCCAAGTAAACTTTCAACTTTCTTTTGCCCAGAGTCACAGTTAATTCTTGGAGAAATGAGAATGAATACAGTATTGAGATAAATAAAAGCAATCAAATAATATTGTCTAAAATAGGCCATCCTGGATTTTATTAGATCATTTCAAAAGAAGGATAATGTTATCATCCTAATCAACACCTACTGCAACCTTTGTAGTGTGAGCCACGGAAGATGCTATGCTGAGGATATGACAAGTTGCAGTGACCAAGATCACCCTACAGGTACTAAAAGGCTGCATTTCTCTATGAGGGAGAGCACTGGTGGCAAATTCCAGAAGTGGTTACAACTTATTACCCAAATACTGGTCCTGTTTTTCTGCTATGCTATCATGTATATTGAGATTTAAAAATCATCTCTATGGCTTCCATTATTTTTTAAAGCAATATCTTTACAGTTTCTTCAGTGCTTCATCATACATGTAAATATAAGAAAACAATCAAGTGGTTAATCCTAAAGCAATTTCCATTAAATTTGGAGCTTCTTGGGAGACTGGCATGTTCTGGAACTCACACAGGTGAAGTCGTTGTAGGAAAACTCAACTTAAGAAGAACTACAAAATTGCACAATTTTGTCCTCTGTGTAACAACAAACTATGGAAAAGAAATTTTGAGTACCTGAGTTATGAATTCTGATGTAGTAGTAGTATTTAGAGATGAGTGGGAAAACACTGCATTTTAGAGTCTTGTCACAAAAAGACAGACCCCAAATAAGCCACAAAGTTTCAAGAAGGAAATGGATTGCTGAGAAAAATCAAATATGCCATACATATGTTGGCACGGTAACACCTATGTGCCTACCACTGGCAGATAACTAAGTGTTAACATGCTGTCATATTTGCTTCAAAATGTTTTCTAAGGAAATGAAATGTTGCAAATAAAGTTGAGGTCCTCAGGATCCCTTACACAATTATATCATATCCTTCCCAGATAAAATCCCAGAATATTCAGCAATTCCCATGCCCACCAGCGGGCTCTAAACATGCTCTTGTCTCCACAATGGTGTCAACTGTTGTAAAATGTTTTAATTCTTTGAGTCCAATGGGCAAAATATATAGTGTTTCATTTAATTTGCATTTTCTTGACTAACCAGAAGTTAATTGTCTCTTCATATAAATTTTTTCTTCTTTTATTTATTTATTTATTTATTTGAGATGGAGTTTTGCTCTTGTTGCCCAGGCTGGAGTGCAATGGCATGGTCTCGGCTCACAACCTCTGCCTCCCAGGTTCAAATGATTCTCCTGCCTCAGCCTCCCGAGTAGCTGGGATTACAGGCATGAGCCACCATGCCTGGCTAATTTTGTATTTTTAGTAGAGAGAGGGTTTCTCCATGTTGGTCAGGCTGGTCTCAAACTCCCAACCTCAGGTGATCCACCCACCTTGGCCTCCCAAAGCGCTGGGATTACAGGCGTAAGCCACCACACCCAGCCTCTTCTTATTTTATATTGCTTATCACTTTATACAGGATTTTTTTGCATATTAGGTAAATTGACCATTTTACACAGTTTTATAAAACATTTTCTCCCTGCCTAGCAGTTTCTATTTGGCATGTTCACAGTGTTTTTTTTTTCTTTTTTAATCAAACAAAAATATCCATTTTTTTAGTGAAATCAAATTGGTGAATATTTTCCTTTGGGACTTATAAGTCCCTTTCTTGCTTAAGGATGCCTCTCTCAACTGGTGTTTATACCTATATTCTCCTAACTTCTCACTTAATATTTTCCGATTTGTTTTTTATATTCACTTATTTATATTTATATTATGACAGACAACTGTCAAATATATTTTATATTCACTTATATTTATATTATGACAGACAAATTCATACGAAAATAATCTAAATGGGCTCAAAGTGACTAATTTGAATGGTTTCCTTTCATAGCCAATTTTCTAGTCGATCAAGTCAACAGTCAATTAAATACCTGAATTCTACATTCTCTTCTTTGACTACATTTACTGCTACTGAGAGCAGCAGCTAGAGGCATGCTGCCAGCTCATTCTAAGGTAAGTATTTTCCTAGGCTACACATTATCTAGGCTAGAAAATGAAGTGTTTCAGTTAGAAAGGCTTTCAATTAAAGACCCTGCTGAGCTCAAGGCTTCATCTGGAAGCAAGAGTAAAGCATGCTCATGTGAGCAATGGATTTAATTAAGTGAAGTAGATGATCCTATCAACAAGAACTAGAAAACTAGATTTTGCAAAAAGAATTGAGAACTGTCACCACCTCTGAGTATGGAAGATAGAGATCAGAGAGCTCAAAGAGATTTATGGCATCACTTTGACGTGGAAAGAAATTTGTACATACAGCAAGTTACCAATAATTCTTGAATTGGATGCTGGACGATATTAAGAACTATCAGAAGAGGCATGGCACCATCTGAGAAGAGCAATAGGTGTTGTGTGTGTGTGTGTGTGTGTGTGTGTGTGTGTGTGTGTGTGTGTGAGATACATTTAAATCTGTGTATCTGAAGTCCACTAGAGACCAGTCAAAATGAGTTGCAGACCAGAAACTGCAAGTCATTATTTCCCATGGTCTAAAACGTTGTAAATAGTGATTGGGGATATTACATCTAACTCTGACCCACCTGGGTAATGGGTGGCGGGGATGGGATAACAATGCAGGTGAGCCTGATACTTTTCACCACAATACGGGAAATAATACTGAAGACCATGTCAACGCAACTGCAGTATTAAGGAAAAGCATCCATTGGGCTGGCCCGAAGCTAAGCCAAGAGACAATCTTTGCATTGCTTAGGAAGTACACTTCACCACTTATCAAAAGGAAACACCCAAATGCCATGGCAAAAACATAAAAATAGATCTCGTTTCTGATTCTGAGAAGTTATTTTAAAAGTAAGCTAAAGCAAACCAATGTGCAGGAAATAAAAGATATTAACCAGACGACTGCAGTTTTAGGGCACAAAAATCAGCCCCCAAGCACTGTTACAATCACAGCACAAGATGTTCTTTAAATAAAGAAATGTACTTAGATTTAAAGGAAGAGTACTCACTGGAAACCTAACCACAGTAACATCTGTCTTTGTGGCCTCGACCAGGAAATCCATCCAAAAGTCCACAAGTTCTTGCTTGGCCACAGGTTGTTCTGTGGTCAGTTTCACAAAATGCTTATATATCAAAATTGTCTCTACAATAGACTTGAGGTACCTGAGAAGTAAAAGATATAAAACACATAACAGACAAATTTAGAACCACCTGTTCCCATGTATCCCAGTCTAATTCTGTAAATGTAATTTATATATGACATTAATAGTTATGCATTCAGATTCACCAAACGCTATTTGTTATTTGTTATGTATCACGTACTTTCACACTTTCTTTTTTTTTTCTGTTGAGAAAGAGTCTCGCCCTGTCACCCAGACTGGAGTGCAGCGGCGCAATCTTGGCTCACTGCAAGCTCCGCCTCCCGGGTTCACGCCATTCTCCTGCCTCAGCCTCCTGAGTAGCTGGGATCACAGGCGTGTACCACCACACCTGGCTACGTTTTATATTTTTAGTAGAGATGGAGTTTCACCATGTTGGCCAGTCTGATCGCAAACTCCTGACCTCAATCTGCCTGCCTCGGCCTCCCAATGTGCTGGGATTACAGGCGTAAGCCACCGCGCCTGGCCATGCTTTCACACATTATCTCATTTCTATCTCACAAAAACTCAATAACGTTGGTTATTTTATCCCTATTTTAGAGATGAGGAAGCAGGCTTAGAGGGCTTGGTAACTTGGACTAGGGCCATACATCTAGTTAAAACATGAATTTTAAAATGCCTATATTCTATTCAAGGAAGTGGTTAATGCATTTGTTTTTAATTATGCTTCTTTGAGGAAGCTTTCTTAAATAGACACTTCACAAGGATCATTATTTAGCTCTGAGGCAACTCAGCTTATATATTATACGAATACCCTCAAACCTAATAAGACAGATGGTGCCTCAAAAGAAAAAGTTAGGAAAAATGAGGAGTGGGATAATTATAGATGATAATGGCTATGCAGGCGCTTTATGGACTATAAAAATGGAAGTTAACATTCCATAAAAATTAAGTTAGTAAACCTTAAGGCACTGTTTTGTGGCTTTGAGTACCATTGCACAGAATAGTGCCTGTTTTCTTGCTAACAGAACCAGGATGCCTAAAATACTGCCATCAGAATGGTCATTGTAAAGAAATAGCAAATGTGACTCAATATCATGCATGCATCTATTGGTTCCTTTATTTCGTATCATTTGCTGAATGCCTACTGCTGCACACAGTGCTGTGGGGATAAATATCAAAAGATGTTATAACACCAAGAATAAATATCCATGGAGATATGATTAAACAGAGAGACAACTTAAAAAGCCATACACTAAGAGAGTATTATGAGAGGCATAACTAAAGAATGACAGAAACACTAAAGAAGGGACTTGGGTGTGAGGAAGGGCTCTAGGTCAAGGTCAGCTTTATGAGCAGGTGTGATGGATGAGTGTTCCCCGGAGAATGTGTGCATTGTGAGAGGCATGCTCAGCATGTGCTCAGACACTCATGCATGAAACCGGCAGTGTGGTATGAAGAGACAGCAGTGTAAACCCAGGGGTGTGACAAGAGCTGAGGCTGGAATGGCTAAAGGCAAATCTTGTTTGCTAAGACAAAATGATGGACTTTATCCCTTAGGCTGTGAGGAACAATTAAACTATACCGATTTAAGGATTTCAGTGCAGGGAAAGTGTCAGGTGTGCATTTTTGAAAGATCACTGTGATCTTTAGAAAGATCCCCGGGGAGGATTGGCTAAAGGAGACCTGAACATGAGGAAAATTCTTTGAAAAGTCATGAGGGTCTAACTTGGTGGTCTCTTCTTCACACGGAGTCAGCAGCCTGGGCTCTGAGCAGCTCTGGAAAGAGGCTTTCACTATATCATGGTTAGCCTTTTAAAGTCTTTATAGCTAATGGTTAATCGCTACATGTGATACTAATAAAAATTCTTTTTCTTTTTCCTTTTTTTCTTTTTCTTTTTCTTTTTTTTTTTTCTTTTGAGACACAGTCTCACCCTGTCACCCAGGTTGATATGCAGTGGCGCGATCTCGGCTCACTGCAACCTCCGCCTCCTCGGTTCAAGTGATTCTCCTGCCTCAGCCTCCCAAGTAGCTGGGATTATAGGCATCCGCGACCATGCCCAGCTAATTTTTGTATTTTTAGTAGAGACAGGGTTTCACCCGGTTGTCCAGGCTGGTCTCAAACTCCTGACCTTAAGTGATCTGTCCACCTCGGCCTCCCAAAGTGCTGGGATTACAGGTGTGAGCCACCACGCCCAGCCAACATTGTTTTTCAAAGTGGTCCTGAATGCAGATGAAATTTTGTTTCCACTTTTCCAATTACCACATAGATAAGGATGAGATGTGGGGGTACTCCAAGAACCATTTGAAATTAGAAAAACATACATATATAGGAAATACTCAAATGTGTCAGTCAAATCCTAAGTAAGAAGAAAAGAAAAATCAAGAATGAGAATTCCGAAACTGAGATTAGATCACAGAGGAAACAAAGGGCATATGCTTGGAGTAGAGGTCTAAACAGCTGTAATGGAAATGTGGTCTCAGGCCCCGAACAGAAGCTATATTTGCAGGTGCAAAATGCGTGACCTCTGCATGATTCACATGGGTGATACTGGCCAACCTGGGTCAGTGGGTTGGTCAATGTGCAGGAAAGGCAAAGTCAGGAACCTGCTGACATCACCTATGTCCAAAGTCGTCAGAATTTATGTGTAACACATTTTATGAATATCACAATTTTCCTCTATATTCTGAATTTTATTTTATAAGCAAATAAAATCATCTAATTGTCAGTTCAGTAAATACAATATGGGAACAATATGGAGCTGTTTATTAAAAATAATTGTATCAACATATAATAGCTAATTATTACCACGCTGGTGTCTTCAGTTTAAAAAGCTTTTCAGATGCTTGAATGACTCTCATGTGGTCATTGGCTAGGACACTGGCCCCCAGAAAAAATCCAACTTCCCAGTAGCTCTGGAGTTTCTCCAAGTTTCCCTTTTTACCAAGAAGACTACTTAGCTTCACCCCTAGAATACAAACAGGAAGTAGAATGTTACAAACACACCCCAGACAGGTAGAACCAGGTTTTCACTAAAAAGTAAAACGAAGCTTTCATTCTTCTCTTCAGATTAAAACAGCTTTGTTAAGTTTCTGATTATTAAGGTGGTTTCAGTTCACCATAAAAATAAGTCATAAAAAGGAATGGAACACTGATACATACAATTACACCACAGATGAACTTGGAAAACATGCTAAATTAAATAAGCCAGACACAAAAAGACAAAGGTTGAGTGATTCCACTCACAAGCGGTACCTATAACAGTCAAATTCCTAAACGTGGAAAGCAGAATAGAGCTTAGTAGGGACTGGGGGAAGAAGGGAATGAGGAGTGATAGTTTAATGGGTACAGAGTTTTAATTTGAAAAGATAAAAAAGTTTGGGAGGTAAATAGTGGTGTTGGCTGCATAACAGTGTGAATGTTCTTAATGCCACTGAAGCGTGCACTTCAAATTTTCAAATGGAAATTTTTGTTATGTACATTTTATCACAATAAAAGCTTGGGTGAAAAAACAATAGTAAGTCAGACTAAGCAGAAAGGTACACAGAAGAAAGTGAAAATTAACTTTTCATTTGAAAACCCAAGGAAAACTGCTATGGTCACTTTAATGTACATAAATCTAGAATTTGTATATATGTCAGTATATGCACAAATTAAAAGGCAATAATACAAACATTGTTATGTAACCTTCTTCTTTGTCTTTTTATAACATGAATTCTTAAATAACTTAAAAAGGAAATCTCACCTTTTTTATGCTGAAATTCTATCAGTTGAAGTATAAACGTATACAGTATATATATTTTGCAAGAGTAAAATGCTATAATAATTTTAGACACAAAAAGTTACACACCTAAAACATAAAAGAAATAAGGAAATATGCTGGACACGGTGGCTCACACCTGTAACCCCAGCACTTTGGAGGGCCGAGGTGGGAGGATTGCTTGAGCCCAGAGGCACTAGACCGGCCTGGGCAACACAGCAAGATTCTGTCTCATGAAAAAAAATTTAAAAATCTAAAAAAAAAAAGAAAAAACAGAAAAAAAAGGAAATAGACTGACAGATAATACTGTCTTGTTATGTCACTGTCTTAAAAGTCCTGAAATCCAGTAATATAAATACTCCAACTTTGTTCTTTTTCAACACTGTTTTGGCACTTCTACGTTCTTAATGTTTCATCATATATTTTCTATTCTACTGTGTCTTGTATTATTTTTGCATTTTATAAGTATTTGTTTGCTTAAAAAGAATATGTCCTTGTAGCATTGTTTGGTACCACTAACATCCACCATATCAAATTGTTGGGAAAATTATCTGAGATTTAGGAATAAAGCAAAAAGGTAGGACATATCATTTCCATATCATATGGGAGGATAAGGCCACTCAAGGACTGTCTCGGGCAAGTGAAGCTAGCTCATCTCATTATGTACCACTTATTAAAGGCCTCAGGCGTACCGAAGTTTACTTGTTAACCTGTAGATTTTTGTCCAGTAGAGATGCAGATTTCTGTAGAGTGGAATGGATGAATTCCTAAGATTTATGGCCCGTGGACATAAAACAGCTTTTTTTTCCCCTAATCAAACTCAGATATCTTTTTTTTTTTTTTTTTTTTTTTTGAGACGGAGTCTCGCTCCGTCGCCCAAGCTGGAGTGCAGTGGCCGGATCTCAGCTCACTGCAAGCTCCGCCGCCCGCAGACTCAGATATCTTAACATTTCTTTGTTGTCTATGAATAGAAATGATTTTTTGAACTGGACATTCCATCTTACTAGTTTCCATATTAGTTGAGTTAAGTAAAATATTTTATATTTGCTGAGGGTCATGATTTTATATGTGTCTGTTTTATATTTGAGGAGAGTCATGATTTTACCTTTTTGAAAATTATCTGTGAATGAAACAAAATAACCTTTAAAATTTTTCATGTTACTTTTTATCATATAATTCCACTCAAACCACAAGTATTTCAGGGAAAATGTCCATTTGGGAATTCTTCACATTTTGTGAGGGTAAAGAGAGAACAGCCCTGCCACTGCTGTTTCATGAGATGAAAAAAAATTACACACGCATAGGACAACATCCACGGTCTTCTATCTGGACATAATTTTGTTGTTGTTTTTGAGACAAGGTCTCACTCTGTCGCCCAGGCTGGAGTGCAGTGGCATGATCACTGCTCACTGCAGCCTTGAATTTCTGGGCTCAAGTGATCCTTCCACCTCAGCCTCCCAGGTAGCTGGGACTACAGGCACAAGCCACCACGTCTAGCTAATTTTTGGGTTTTTTTCTGGAAAAACAAGGTTTCGCCATGCCAGTCGAACTCCTGGGCTCAAGTGATCCTCCTGCCTTAGACCTGCTAGCTGAGATAACAGATGGTACCACAACTGGCTAATTTTTAAATTTCTTTGTAGTTTTTACTTTTCTTTCTTTTTTTTTTTTTTTTTTTGTAGA